>NW_005370908.1:1279685-1283369 GCF_000412655.1 Myotis brandtii | reverse complement strand
ATATAATTTTTAATTTTTTTTTTGCTTAATCCCTTCACCTTGTTTCATCCAGTTCCCCTACACCCCTCTCCCCTCTGGGGAATCCGTGGGATTTTAAAATAAATAAAATAAAGGCTCCTTTGCCTATTTCTTTTTCCAAATATAATTTTGTTCATTTCTAAACATCACCTTTTAAGTCCAAGGAAATAATTGTTCTTCACTACCTCCCAAAGCTCTTTGGTCTTCAAATCAGAAAATAAATTATTATTAGGAAAGGAGTCTCAATATCACTTTACTTATAAATGAGCTGTTTGTCAGAAGCAATTTTTCTTAGTAGGTGTACTATGTCTTCCCAGTTTGAAACACAGCATGAATAATTCTTCTCTGCGGCTCTGGAAAGTCTAAGAGTGAGGTTTCCTGACCTGTTGCTCCCTCAACATCTTCTCTCACTCGCCTCCCTCCTCAGAAGCAGCAGCAGCAGCAATGGGCTACACCACTGCTTTTCACTGGTGCCTGGTGGAACCTTAATTCCTTCCTGTCAGCACATCCCTAGGCCACTCTCATAGTTAGGATAAGGACTGGATAAGCAGTTGAACTTCTGGGTAGTTTTCCAAATGAAATTCAACCTCTAGACCTTTTGGGGTTTACCCAGTCTTCCTCACTACCCTAAGATGAGTTTGGAATGAATTTTTACTTAATGGATTCTATTTGTGGGTGGGAGAGGTAATGATTGCATTGCTCACAGTCATGAGCATAACTTCAAATAAGGGAAAAGAGCAGAGCAGGAATGTGAGAATAGATGTGATCCCGGGAAGGTGTGCCTGAGGAGGTGTGGGAGATTCTGATCGGCCGTTGAATGGAGATACCGTATCTCACGTGACAGAAGTCACCTCCTGACATTAGACTTGTGTGTGAGTGGTGATTTCAAGAATAATAGAGCTGACGAAGAAATATGAAAGGCATTGCTTTGCGATATAGGAAAATGAATATGAAACATTCAGGACGAATTGCTGTACACTGATTAGCTGGGAGAATGTCAGTGAAACATTACAAATAAAAGTTGTTGGACTAACACCTTAAGTAGGACTGTGCCTCCTGCTGGTTTGTTGCAAGGAATTTTCTTTTGGGAAAATCCTACTGAATTATGTGATGTGACTCTGGTTCTGGACTCTAAATGTTATAAGGATGGAAAGAAAACTACTGTAAAATACCAAGACATTTAAAAATGTTCATTTTAGCGCAGCTACTTCCCATTAAAAAAAATAATTTCATTTCTAATTTCCCAGCTTACTGCTTTCAAAACAGGCCCAGGACCATGGTAAAGCCAGTGTGAACCCCAGGCATGGCCCTACTACATACCACATGCGTTATTTAATAAGCAGTTAGGCACCAGATATGTGTGCAAACATGCTGTCCCTCCATATACTTATTATGGTAAATAATGAAGAGAATACATTAAAATTGGGCAATGATATTCCTTTGCACTAAGTCTATTCTTTGGGGAGAAACTTGTTTCCCATAACAGACAAATGTTATCACCCACACCTCCTTGAACAACAAACAATTATATAGGAACATAACTTATTCAATCATTAAAGTTACCACGGTGTATAAAGTTAAATCTTATCCTCATGAAGGTTATGGCCTAGTCAGGAATATAAGGCAGATAAGAGGGTGTGATAACTTGTTATAGACGGTAGCATAAGCTAAGTGCCAAATGTGTGACACTGAGGAGTGGTGCTCCAGGAAGACCAGGTGGCATTAGGGATAAACAATGGGCCCTGAACCAAGGCTTGAATGGAGGGTAGACCTATGAGCAGAGTAGTGGGGTAGAGCATTCAGGCCAGGTGGCATTAGGGATAAACAATGGGCCCTGAGCCAAGGGTAGACCTATGAGCAGAGTAGTGGGATAGAGCATTCAGTTGGTGGGGCAGATTTTGGTTTTGTTTGCAATTATTCATCCCTTTTCTTCTCTCTAATAGGATTATATACTCCTGCTAGTTGAGGTGTGATTTGCAATGTCTGCTTGCAAGGGGAGCTTTAATGTTGGACTTGCCCATGTGACTTGTTTGGACAATGAACTATGAATGAATCCTGACATATGCCACATCAAAGCCGAAATGTGACTGCGTGCTTTGCTTCTGTTCTCTGCAGAACATACAGCATGTCCCAGACAGTGGCAGCTTCTCGGGCATGGATTCCAGAGTGAAGTGACACACAGAGCAGAGCTGGAGCCTGGAGCAGGGCTGACACTCATTACAAACCTATGTATAATGTGAATGAGAAATAAATATTTGTTGTTGTAATTCATTGAGATGTGAGGGCTTGTTTGTTATTGCAGCACAACTGTAGATCAATAAAAGGAGGGCACACAACTTGAGAAATGTGTGGAGACAGAAAACTGCATGCATGATGGGCAATGAGCTAGTCAAGGGATTCGTAAAAGAGAGAAATTATAAAAGCAAAGATATTGGGCCTTATTACGGGAAGCCATGAATTGTAGAGTAAGAACAGTGGCCTAATTCTATAGGCATTGGAAAAGCACTGAAGATTTTGAGTGCAGGAACAAAGGAACAAAGAGAGAATTTTAGGAATATTTGTCCAATGATAGTGTCAGGATGAAGTGGAAAGTGAAAAAGAAACCAGCTAGAAGTAGCATGTTCTTTTTTTTTCTTAAAATTATTCAATTTAGAGACCTTATTTTACAAATAAGGCCCAGAAAGGTTGAGTAAATTACTAGGTCACTTAGTAACAATATAGTAGTAGACGCTTTTGATAGTTATTGCCATATCCCATTCACTAATACACACCTTACCACCGTACCTCTCAAATCCCTAAATAAGCAAAAGGAATATTTCTGACATCATGACCAGATATAATATAATCAGAGATTTCTCACACTTATCCTATATAATGAAAGCATAATATGCAAATCAACTGAATGGCGGAAGGACTGGTCGGTGTGGGGCGGGGCTGCTGAGCAGGTGGCACCAGGCCAGCCAAGGTGTGTGCCAGCGGGCAGAGAAGGGGATGGTGATCGGGAGAGGGGGTGGCGACCAGCAGTGGCAGAGGGGCAATCGGGGGGGGCAGGGCTGGCTGGCCATCCCCTGATCAGACTGCCTGGTTACCTCCTGCAGAGGGAGGCCACCGGTGGTGGTGGTGGTGTCGGCGGCGGGGTGCAGGGCCGGCCACTTGCTGGCTGGCACCATCCCCTGCTTGGCCTTCCCAGTCGACTCCTGTAGAGGGAGGCCAGACTGTGCCTTAGGCCCGCTCCCCATTGGTCGGACATCCCCTGAGGGCTCCTGTACTGCAAGAGGGTGTAGGCTGGGCTGAAGGACTCCCCCCCCACCGAGTGCACGAATTTTTGTGCACTGGGCCTCTAGTACGTATATAAACAAACATGCTCACACATACATCTATAATAATAAAAGTGTAATATGCTAATTAGACCAGATGTCCTTCTGGATATCCTTCCGGATGTCCTTCCGGACAAAGCTGGGGCCAGAGGGAAGCCAGCCTGGGTCCCAGGTGCCTGCGGGCGGCTGGAGGAAGGCCAGTCAGGTTCCTGGGTGCCAGAGAGAACCCAGTGCTGGCAGTCAGGGGAAGGAAGGCCTACTCTTTTTTTCAAAAAATATATTTTATTGATTTTTTTACAGAGAGGAAGGGAGAGGGATAGAGAGTTAGAAACATTGGTGAGAGAGAAAC
>NW_005370908.1:1258678-1279629 GCF_000412655.1 Myotis brandtii | reverse complement strand
TACATTCCCTTGACCAGAATCGAACCTGGAACCTTTCAGTCTGCAGGCTAATGCTCTATCCACTGAGCCAAACTGGTTAGGGCAGGAAGGCCTACTCTTGCACAAATTTCATGCATCGGGCCTCTAGTATGTATATATGTAAACATTTAACAAGAATCTGTTTGAATGTAAACCTGTTTAGATACTGCTTTAAAAAATAATATTGAATTTACTGGGGTGAGATTGGTTAATAAAATTATATAGGTTTCAAGTATATAATTCTACAATACATCATCTGTATATTGTATTGTGTGTTTACTACCCAAAGTCAAGTCTCCTCCCATCACCATTTATCCCTGCTTTAGCCTCTTCTACCAGAAGCGGTATGTTCCTAAACGTGTACTTTAAAATGTTTCTGAAGAAAAATTAATTATTTTGTTGGAAGAAGATGGCATTCATTATTTCCACAGATAAAAATGCAAAGGAAATTTAATGGGCAAAACAATTCGAGGGTAAAAAAACAAGCAAACCTGGTAACACAGATGTTTTCCTCGGCCAGGGAAGCAGAACAACGTGCCACGATCCTCCTCAAGCTGGCCCTTCATGGAACTACACTAACCCCTGAGGCCCAAGGCTTCCAGGCCGACACAATTCGAATCTGTCCTTTTTCTTTGTACATCTGTCCCAACTGACATGTGATCTTTCCTTTTGTCTGCAGATTCATCGTGAATGTTCTGCTCATTGTGGTACAGATCCTGTGAAACCACGAAGTGGAAGGGAAGTATTTAAGGCATAGTAAACACGTAGGCTTGTATCATTCATATCTAAGCAGGACAATTTTCAAAAACAGAGTCGACGAACTCTCTTGCATTTTTCCAGATTATGTGTTCTTTGGGGGAAAAAACCAACAACTCATGCAAACAACAACACAGAGCTAAGAAGATCATCTAAATGTTGCAATCCTCACCAAGCCCAGTGAATTTGCTCCACTTCTAATTCCTCAATAGAGTTTCCTTGGTTTCAGTGGGATGTTTTTACTCACCCTGATCATAGTGTTTACTGCAAATCTCATAAAGCCTGCATGTTACTGTTGTTCTGCACGTCTCCTGCTTTGTGAATGACAAGCTTTATGAATCTGGAATATCTGTGCACATGGCATTTACTTAAAAAGGGAAAATCCTTTTAAACAGCCGCAGCTACAGAAATTCAATTTCATTTACTTTGGAGGAAATGAGAAACTTGAATTGTAGGTGTGGAGTCTTACCATCTCTCAGTCTGATAAAAGCACGGTTTGGGGGAGGGTGGGAAACGCATGGAATTGCTTCAGCCAAAATTATTTTTGTGAGCACATTTCTAAACTCACGATGATGTTTTGATAAGAAAAATCCCTTTCTCCACAAGTTCTCAGGTCCCGCTCATTGGCCCCTCACCCCCAGTTCTGGAACCTCTGTCAGGCTGTTCTGTGGCTCTCAGTTCTTGGTGATATGTTTTCAATTTGAGTCAACTTGATGAGAGAAAAATTACTAAAAAGTGGGAATGAGCTGTGAGGTGACTAGGGTTTTCCTATCAAAGTGGAGGTATTTTTAAAAGCATTTATTATTTCAAACTAAAACATTTATAGAAAGCCATGAGTGTGAAGTGTATGGTTACCAGTTGTGGCTTGCCGTATTGAAAAATTCAAGTTCATAGGAAATATTTACAGAGGCTCTGGCTAGCAAGTAGTGTGTACATGGGAATAATTTGGCCCAGAAGACATGTCAGTTTAAAACAATAGTTTAATAATGTGGTTAGTAACAGGCAATTAGGATTCATAAATGTCACCATGATTGAGACATAATTTGGGGTCTTCAATGAAAATAATTCTGTTATTAACAGGAAAGAACTAGAATGCCACGTGTCTATGTCTTACATATGGCATGAATGTCAGAAGTGAAAAAAAATCACCCCTCCATTTTCAATATTTTATAGGCTGTGATATAATATGGTTATTTTTTTCTGTGTTGGAAATGATGAATATCATTTTTGGCACATTTGTTTTACAGTAAAAAAGTATTTAGCTTACAAGAGTAAAAAGCCTGGTTTTGACTATGGATTCAAGAAATGCTGTATAGCTCAGTTTACTTTTATAGGAAAGGTCAGTTTTGCCCTCAGCCCCTCAGCCAGACTGGCCAGGCACCCCAGTGGGGACCCCCACCCTGATCCAGGACACCCTTCAGGGCAAACCAGCCAGCCCCCACCCGTGCACCAGGCCTCTATTCTATATAGTAAAAGGGTAATATGCCTCCCTTTACTGAATTTGTGTGTGCATGTGTGTGGTATATGAATTTGTGTGTGCATGTGTGTGTGTGTGTGTGTGTGTGTGTGTGTGTGTGTAAAAAGAAAGATATCTTGATGGCTATTAATAGTTAACCCTGGGTGGTGGGTTATTAGTTTCTTTGTACAGTTTTTTAAAATTGCTTGATTTTCTTTGGTTATTATGAAATGTGCCACACATTTTAAAAAGACGAATATTATAATGAATACCCACTGTCTAGCTAAAAAAAAAAATAGAATATTACTTTATTCTAGAAGCCAAACCTCCCTTCTGCCCCTGCCTTTTTCTTGGATGTAATTACTTGCCTGAATTTTGTGCTAAAAATTTCTTTGCTTTTCTATATGGATTAGCTACCTATGAATGCATCCATAAGCTATACATGGTTTTATTTTGATTGTCATGAACTTGAAATATATAGAATCATACTGGATATACTCTTTTGTGACTTGTTTTTGTTCATTATGTTTTTGAGATTCCTCCATGTTGATGCATGCTATTAATTTTTTCTTTGTGAGTGGATAATATTCTTTCAGCACACACACACACACACAAACACACACACCCCAAACTAAACAGGCTATAATTGCTTCTATTAAAGACTTAAATGTTAGACTCAAAACCATAAAAATCCTACCCGAAAGCAGGCAGTAAAATCTCAGGCATTTCTCATAGCAATATTTTTTCTTTTTTTTAATTAAAAAAATTTAATTTTGACATTATTTCAGGAGTCTTCCTCCCCCACCCTTTGTCCACCTCCACCCACCCCTGCCTCTCCCTCCCTTGCTCTTCACCCCACTATTGTTGCCTCAGGCAAGGGAAACAAAAGAAAAAATAAATAAATGGGACTACATCAAACTAAAAAGTTTTTGCACAGCAAAGGATATCATAAACAAAACCAAAAGACAACCCAGTGAATGGAAGAACATATTCACCAATTGTATATCTGATAAAGGGTTAATATCCAAACTTTATAAAGAACTTATAAAATTCAACACCAAATAAACAATTTAATAAAAAATGGGCAAAGAACCCGAATAGACACTTCTCTAAAGAGGCCAATAGACATATAAAAAGTTGCTCAACATCACTAATCATCAAAGAAATGCAAATTAAAACCACAATGAGGTATCACCTCACACCTGTCAGAATGACTATCTTCAACAAATCAACAAACAAGAAGTGTTGGTGAGGATGTGCAAAAAAAGGGGACCCTTGTGCACTGTTGGTGGGAATATAGATTGGTACAGCCACTGTGGAAAGCAGTATGGAATTAACTCAAAAAGTTAAAAATAGAACAGCCTCATGGCCCAGTGATTCCACTTTTGGGAATACATCTGAAGAAACCCAAAACATTAATTTGAAAGAATATACATACCCTCTGTTCATTGTGGCATTATTTTCAATAGCCAAGATTTGGAAGCAGCCCAGATCAGCAGCCCAGTAGATGAGTGGGTAAAAAAGCTGTGGTACATTTACACAAAGCACTACTACTCAGGCATAAAAAAAGGAGGAAATCTTACCTTTTGCAACACATGGATAGACCTGGAGACTCTTACGCTAAGTGAAATAAACCAGTAGGAGAAAGACAAGTTTTATAATAATTTGAAAGAATATACATACCCTCTGTTCATTGTGGCATTATTTTCAATAGCCAAGATTTGGAAGCAGCCCAGATCAGCAGCCCAGTAGATGAGTGGGTAAAAAAGCTGTGGTACATTTACACAAAGCACTACTACTCAGGCATAAAAAAAGAAGGAAATCTTACCTTTTGCAACACATGGATAGACATGGAGACTCTTATGCTAAGTGAAATAAACCAGTAGGAGAAAGACAAATTTTATATGATTTCACGTATATGTGGAATCTAAGCAGCAAAATAAATGAACAAACAATATAGGAACAGACTCATAGATACAGAGTGCAGACTGACAGCTGTCAGAGGGAAGGAGGGTGGAGGGGCTGGGTGGAAAAGTTAAAGGGATTAAGCCAGTGGTCGGCAAACTGTGGCTCTGCAAACCGCGGCTCTCGAGCCACATGCGGCTCTTTGGCCCCTTGAGTGTGGCTCTTCCACAAAATTTTACGTGGTATTTTGTGGAAGAGCCACACTCAAGGGGCCAAAAAGCCGCGTGTGGCTCTCGAGCCGCGGTTTGCCAACCACGGGATTAAGCAAAGAAAAAGAAAACTCAAAGACACAGAAAAGAGGATGGTGATGACAGAGGGAATGGGGGAGATGGGGAGGTTAGACAAGGGTAAAGGGGCATAAATGGTGATGGAAGGAGACTTGACTTGGGGTGGTGAACACACAATACAATGTACAGATGATGTGTTATAGAATTGTACACCTGAAACCTATATAATTTTATTAACCAATCTCACCCCAGTAAATTAAATAGCATTTTTTTTAAAAGAAGGAAAACATCACATTTACATTAAAATATATACATGCTGGAGGAGTGCTAAAATAATGATGCTTTTGTGAATTGAACGTTTTTTTCCAGCTCTTATATGTTCACATGTAGATGGTGTCGACGGCTGCCTACAGAATGTGATTTTAGGGATCAGCGACTGAACACCATAACAGAGAAATACCTCCCTTTCCTGCCTCTGCCGGGCAGCCCCTGTGCCTGAAATTCAATCATTAGCTATTCTTTCCTTGGACTTTAGAAAGTATCTCTCAAAAGGAAAACAGTGTCTTTACCATCTAACATGAATTAGTTTTGTCAGTGAGCAGCTTTAGTATATAGAAGGCAATGAGCATGTCAGAGGAAAGGGACAGTTCTAGGCCTGGAGAGGTTTGAGGACAGGCTTTGGTGGGATGATTAAATGAAGGGCTCTGGGCATCCCAAAGGCAATTGAGGACAGAGTCAGGAGGCAATACCACGTGTGGGAGAGACAGAGAGAGGAGGTGGGAAGGCAAAATTTTATCCTTTGTATAATACTGCCTGTAGGTGGTGACAAGCACTTTTTAAGTACCTAGTATATAGGCTCCGTGCTAGGCACTCTCAATTCAAAATATAGCTAAGACCCAGTCCCTGTTTTTAAAGAACTCCCAGTCTGATAGAAAAATCAGATACATCAACAACCTTTGTATCATGTCCCAGGTGGCAACTGGGAGAGCACAAAAGGAATGGTGACTGACTTCCCGGGAGTCTTCAACCAGGAGGCCATGCTGTAGTGATATTTGAAGGGAGGATGAGCCTGGTGGACAAAGAAGGGGGCTACTCCTACTCAAGGGGAGGACATTTACAGAGGCAAGGCGATATGGGAGCACACACACCAGGAAACTGCTAATGCATAAGGCTGGAGGGTAGCGTCCATCCTACACCACCACAGTGATGGTTCTAAAGTCTGACCACGTCATCCACCTATTTGAAATCATTCACGCCTTCCCTGCATGGCACATATTTTCACTTGGCCTCAGTCCACCTCTCCTACCATGCTTTTCACATTATGTTTCTTAAATGACTCTCTGAATCACACTTTCCTCGCCTATAAAAATAGAGAACGTGTGAATGCTTCGGCAGCACATATACTAAAATTGGAACAATACAGAGATTAGCATGGCCCCTGCACAAGG
This sequence comes from Myotis brandtii, assembly GCF_000412655.1. NCBI lineage: Eukaryota > Metazoa > Chordata > Mammalia > Chiroptera > Vespertilionidae > Myotis > Myotis brandtii. The sequence continues at coordinate 1,273,759 of NW_005370908.1, read as the reverse complement.
ATGACATGCAAAATTCTTGAAGCATTCCATATTTTTATTCTCAGTCCACCTCTCCTACCATGCTTTTCACATTATGTTTCTTAAATGACTCTCTGAATCACACTTTCCTCGCCTATAAAAATAGAGAACGTGTGAATGCTTCGGCAGCACATATACTAAAATTGGAACAATACAGAGATTAGCATGGCCCCTGCACAAGGATGACATGCACAGTTCTTGAAGCGTTCCATATTTTTATTAAGAAGTGCAAATTGGCCTGACTGGTGTGGCTCAGTGGTTGAGTATTGACCTATGAACCTGGAGGTCACGGTTCAATTCCCGGTCAGGGCATGTGCCTGGGTTGTGGGCTCCATCCCCACTGTGGGGCGTGCAGGAGGCAGTTGATCAATGATTCTCTCTCATCATTGATGTTTCTATCTCTCTCTCCATTTCCCTTCCTCTCTGAAATCAATAAAAATATATTTTAAAAAGACGTGCAAATTGGTAGTTACAAAATAGTCATGAGGATATAAAGTACAGAATAGGGAATATAGGAAATAATATTGTGATAACTATGTCTGGTGCCAGGTGGGTACTGAAAATATTGGGGGGGGGAGAACACTTTGTAAAGTATATGATTGTCTAAGCACTATGCTGTACACCTAAACCCAATACAAAATAATATTGAAAGTAAACTGCATAAATTGAAAAATAAAAATAAAGAAAAATAGAGAACTATATCAGGTTACCTAAACTCAGCTCCCTGCATTTCTCACAGATAGCCTAATGACAGCCACCAAAGCTTGCTATCTGGTGAATGAGTATTTCATTTAAGAAAGGGAGAATTTCTCTTCATTACTACACTTGAATTATAGAGTTCCAGAAACATACCAGTTCTTGTAAATGTGGATGACCTCTCCATGAAGGCCCAAGTGCAGGAGTCCATGAGAACACCAATTCATCACTTATCATCTGTTTCAATTCCTACAGTGAGCCAGACACTAAACAACCATTATGTCATGTTATTAATCTATTGGAAAATAATTTAGCCTTGCTTGTAAAATATACCTATAGTATATACTTTTGTTTATATTTACCTTAAATTGTATAATTATTTCAGAAGTGTTTCAAAACTACCTAAAGGCCACATTCAAGGTGTGCTTTTATTGTACTTTGCTGCTTTTTCTTCTGTTTAGAAAAAGTACAAACAGAGCACAAGAATCATATCTTACCAAAGCAAACTGATATGTTGTAATTTGAAAAAAATGTTTTAAGTTGGAAATCATTAACCATAAAGAAAAAACTATCAAATTGTAAGAAACAAATAGATCTGTTATCTGGAAATAGACTTTCTGAGCAACTCAATTAAATTTGTTTTACCAAGTAGTTACTGGCGCCTCTATTAGGCACTGGAGAGGGCACCACGCTTTCCATGAAACAAACCTTCTGCCCTTGGCAGCCTTGAGTGTAGCATGACTCTGTGCACTCTACTGAAGAGTCAGAAAATGGAGAATTTCTCATCTCCTCCCTTCCCCAACTTGCAAAAGCAACCACCCTTTAATTTAATTCTGCTGTATAGGAAATCCATACAAAGCTCATCAGACCTGTAATTGATCCAGAACAGGCAGTGAGGAAGTAAAGTAGCGATCAGCACGGGCAGATTGAACTACAAATGTTAGTCTGTACTTCACTCCAGAAACTGACAGTGCATATAACGAACCTTTCCCTCTGACACTTTTTTCTTGTGTGCCCAGGCTCGGTGTTACCGATCTAGAATATCTGATGCTTCCGAGAAAAATTCCTCTGAGAGTTTTGCATATGGCCCTCAGACACCATTCTCTTTCTCATTCCTAACCCCTCTTGGATCTCTCACTAAAGCAGCGGTTCTCAACCTGTGGGACGCGACACCTTTGGGGGTTGAACGACCTTTTCACAAGGGGTCGCCTAAGACCATCGGAAAACACATATATAATTACATATTGTTTTAGTGATTAATCACTATGCTTTAATTATGTTCAATTTGTAACAATGAAAATACATCCTGCATATCAGATATTTACATTATGATTCATAACAGTAGCAAAATTACAGTTATGAAGTAGCAACGAAAATAATTTTATGGTTGGGGGTCACCACAACATGAGGAACTGTATTAAAGGGTCGCAGCATTAGGAAGGTTGAGAACCACTGCACTAATGGAAGACTGCTGAATTGGTGCCAGATTTGACTGATCCTGATAATCTAGCCAATTCTGAAGTCTGGTTCTTAACCTCTGCAGTGCACTATCACTTTAGATAGGTGTAATCTTAGCTTATACATTCTGGGAAAATATTTAAATGGAATCTCTTTCTTCATCTGATTTTACTTCTTGACACTGTGTTGAAAAACAGTGTTCTTTCCTATCTGCGATTATGTCTTGCATCCTTATATCCTACATGCCTTACATTTGCATACTTAATTGTCTTTTAGAGAAGATCCTTATAAGTAAACTTAAACCATTTTTCAAAGCATTACAGTCATCCTCTTATTTATCCTTTCCTAGGTTCTTAAATATGATGTTGTAAATCCCACATATCATCCATCCCTCAAAACTTGCTTTCTCATTAGAAAAAGAAAACCACAGAAATTCCAGTGTGTTTTAGACAGCTGTATTATGTTGAGATGACTTCGGTCTGGAAGGTGTTCATTCTACTAGACACTTCTGGAAACAAATATTTTAGCTTGATTTATGGTACTGGAATAATTATTGTTATTTTACGGATTCCACATACTTCCATTGGAAGAGCAACATTTGGAAAGCATCTTCCAATTGTCTAGGCACCATTCCCTGTCCTGAATTATTTCAATTTAATTAAACCAGGTGGTACTTTGTGTCAACAAATTTTGGATAATGCTTGTAAATGGACTTGGAGGTGAAAAGTACAATTTAGCAGGACATGTTACTGATACGATGCCATCTGCCCGGAGACATGAAGTAACCTACAAGCACATTCTTTATGCAGTTTTATGTAGATCCAATCACTATGGTATTTAGACATAATCTGGGTGGCACCTTTTCTCTCCATAACCATGTGAAACGTTGGGACTTTTAAGGAAGAACCTAAGTTGTTTCATATTGACTTCCTTTCTCCCTCTCTCAGCTCCTAGATTTGTCTGTTGAATGAACAGACAAATTTCGTTACTCAGCATCTAGGAGTTGAAGAGTGTGGTCACATTGCCTGCTCAATGCACATTTGACTGGAATTTCCACTTCTGCCTTTGGAAGGAGATGGAGAAAAGAAGGTGAGATTTGAGGCATGCAGTTAATAGATTCAGCAAAGCTTACTTAGTTCAATAATTGACAAATTATTATTGACTAATAGTCTACCTTATTCTTTAAAATAAGATGAAAAGTATGCGTGAATAGAAAGTCAAGACGAAATACAATGTGAAGGTCAAAGGTGGAGAGAATTAGAACAGAACAATTCAGACCAATGTGAGTAAAGCCGAGTTGAGTTCGGTTCTGAACCTCCTGTGGCAAACATGTAAAGTGAAACAAACGTAATTGGTAAAGTCTAAATTTAATTTCCTGAAAAGAAACCATGCAAACATTTCAGTACACACCCCCCCTTACTATTGAACACTAAAAGTCACAATGGATCAGACACTGAGATTTTTATTGTCCATCTTCTTTTCTGCCACAGATAACATAACTAAATGTATTATTCTATTATCTTAAACTAGGAGCCCAGCGCGTGATTTGAAATCGCGCAGAGCTGCCCACTCCCTCTCCGGCCCTTGAAGCAGCCACGGCCATCAGGCCCTCCCCCAGCGCAGGCACGCAGAGGCCCCTGCCGCCCCGCCCCTGACGCTGCGTGTGCAAACTCCTGTCCGGTTGACCCCTTACGGCGTCCTGGTTAATTAGCATATTTCTCTATTTTTATATATATAGATGGTATGGGGAGGGGGATCCCTCTTACAATGTGTCAATTAAAATCTGGGCTATAATTAACTCACTTGGTAGAATCTGGCTAGTTCATTCTTAGTCCACTTACCAGTATAAGGACCAACTCCAGTGATGCTGTTTAGAACTACTTGGGAATACTCATCTTCTTCTCAGGACTCCCTTCTGCATATTCCTGTCCCTAGGTCTTTATTCAGTCTGTGATCTTTGCCTCAAATATAACTGTTAGAAATTGTGAAAGGTCTGATATTTTACCCTATTATTTTTACAATTTTAGTGTATTTATTTCTCTTTTTAATTTTAATTTTTTAAAAAATTTTAAAAATATATTTTTATTGATTTCAGAGAGGAAGGGAAAGGGAGAGAGAGATAGAAACATCAATGCTGAGAGAGAATCGTTGATCAGCTGCTTCTTGCACATCGCACACTAGAGATCAAACCCACAACTCGGGCATGTGCTCTGACCAGGATTCAAACCGTGACCTTTTGGTTCATAGGTTGATGCTAAACCACTGAGTTATGCCAGCTGCGCTAATCTTTATTCTTTTTTTTTTAATTTTGGAATACTCCTCAGCTGAAAAAAAGAAGGAAATCTTACCTTTTGTGACATGGATGGATCAGCTGAAAAAAAGAAGGAAATCTTACCTTTTGTGACAGCATGGATGGACCTGGACAGTATTATGCTAAGTGAAATAAGCCAGTCAGAGAAAGACAAGTACCATGATTTCACTTATATATGGAATCTAATGAACAAAATAAATCAACAAAGTGGAGACAGGCTATGGATATAGAGAACAGACTGACAGCTTTCAGAGGGGAGGGGATCGGAGGCTGGATGAGAAGGGTGAAGCAAAGAAAAAAAAGAGAAAGACTCATGGACACAGACAACAGTATGGTGATTGCCAGAGGGAAGGGGCTGTAAGTGGAGGTAAAAGAGGGTAAAGGAGGGATAAACAGTGATGGAAGGAGACTTGACTTGGGCAGATAAACACACAATACAATATACAGATGATTTATTGTAGAATTGTATACTGGAGGTCTATATAACTTTATTAACCAATGTCACCCCAACAAGATCCATTTTACCCTATTGGGTAGGCTAACAAGGTAGCTTGCCTTAGTTTCATGACTCATAGCAATAGCAGTAGCCAGAGTATTAACATTTGTGCCAATATCTTGAGCTCTATTTCCTACAAGGCTACATAACGAGGTGATACCTGCACAATCAATGGTTGCATTATAGGAGGGGAACCCTGAGCTTAAGGAACCTGGATATTTTAGAATGGCCAGTTAGCATACCTATTCCTTCACTCTGGAGGACTTTATCTCTGTCTTCCAGGTGGTCAGCTATACAATCACCCTTGGAAAGATAGTTTGGAACAATGGCAGCTAGTGTCTCAGCTTACCAGGAAAGCAGAAATGTGACAGACCCATGGAGAATCTCCCAACAGTACCCCCACTCCTTTATATCTATTTAAATACTAGCCATCCTGAAAATCAAATTTTTAAGTGTACCTTCTTTCAGCCTTCTGGGTGCCTACATTTTAGAAAAATCTTATCTCTCTCTCTGAATTTTCATTGCAATTATAGCCTCCACCAAGATTTTATTATTGGAAACAGACCAAGATGGCGGCATAGGTAAACACCAGAAATTGCTGCCTCCCACAACAACTTCAAAAATACAACTAAAAGACATAACGGACATCATCCAGAACTACAGAAAGGCTGGCTGAGTGGAAATTCTACAACTAGAAGGAAAGAGGAAAGCACTGAGACTCAGAGGAGCTGCGGAAGTAAAGTGCAGAGGTACGGAGGCGCACGCGGCAAGGGCTGGCAACTGAGGACGCGGCTGTCTTTTTGAATCGGGAGGGAGTCTCAAGCCCCCGACTGCTCTGAACTCCAGTTCCGGGAAGTCTCTGGGGACCCAGACTCATACGGTGAGGACAGTGGGTGGGGAGGGAGGGCGGAGGGTTGGGCGGGAACTGGGAGGAGAGGAGTTATGGGGGGGGGGAAAGAGGAACAAATGTAATCTGAACAATAAAGATTTAATAAAAAAAGATTTTATTATTATCTTCTAATATATACTTCCCTGTTTCTCATGCTTTCACATGATTCAATATATTTGTCTTAGGGAGAAGCTAAGGTCTTTGAGGGCAGAAACCACTTTGGAGTTTACTTTGCATCCATAATAGTATTCAAATTGTAGATGGTAGTAGAGAATATACATAAGAGCATGAGAAAAAGCCATGGTTGGAAAGGTTGTCCATGGTAACAAAATGATAAATAATTGCCCATAATTTCCAATTTGTCTTTCTATAGTGACCAGAGAAACAATTCCTAACTAGGAGTCTGAAAGTTTTTATGATTTCATAGCTGTAGCATGCCAGGATTCTACAACCAAATCTCAGCTTGACTTTACTGGAGTTTAATCTTGGTGTTTAAGTGACTTGTGTTGATTTATTTTTGATTAAACATAGGGGATGAAAGGAACACTCATAAGACAAGGCTGGCTCTGTTTTTGTTTATTGAGAAGCTTTTGGATAAACAGGACCATGCGATATGCAGAAGAAAGGTGACAACAGGGTGGAAGATAAAATTCTGAGATAGCATGTTCCATGTAGATCATTAATCAAGCAACAAGTTCATATTTAGTGAAAATTAACTAGTTATCTGCACTGTTCAAGTCTTTTCCTCCTGGCTTCTGGTACAGAAGCAGAGAATGAGATCAGCAGGTGTATTCAAAATAATTTGGCAAACTAAGTTAATATTTTCCTTGTCTGCATCATATCTCTCTAAAAAAGAACAAGTTGCTTTCACAGGGGTCGCCTAAGACCATCGGAAAACACATATATAATTACATATTGTTTTTGTGATTAATCACTATGCTTTAATTATGTTCAATTTGTAACAATGAAAATACATCCTGCATATCAGATATTTACATTACGATTCATAACAGTAGCAAAATTACAGTTATGAAGTAGCACGAAAATAATTTTATGGTTGGGGGTCACCACAACATGAGGAACTGTATTAAAGGGTCACGGCATTAGGAAGGTTGAGAACCAGTGGCTTAGAGGAAAGCGTGGGCTTTGGAGCTGGGTGAAGATCTGTACTGCACCACATATTCACTAAGTGAGTCTGGTAAAACTATGAGTTTGCTGAGTCTCTTATCAGTAAATGTAGAAAATAAAACCCACTTCTAGGGATATTTGAGAATTAAGTGAGATAATATATGCCACGCTCTCAGTGCAGGGTCTGGCACATACAGCTGGGCCCCCAAACGGTAGTTTTTGTTATTATTAAACAATTCACTTCTCAGGATGATTCAAGGAGTAAAAAGTGGGGAGGTGATTGAAGAAGAAAAAAAAAAAAAAAAAAAAAGATGAGGGTTGGAGGAGCGATGAACAATTGGAACCCAAAGGATTTTTTAGGGCAGTGAAACTAGTTGTATGGTACTATAATGGGGGACACATGTAATTATACATTTACCCAAATCCATTGCATATACAACACCAAGCGTGACCCCTAATGTAGGCTATAGATGTTGCGTGATTCTGATGTGTCCATGGAGGTTCATCGATAATAACAAACGTGGCACTCTGGTGGGGAATGGGGGATGGGGGCGGCTGTGTATGTGTGAGGCCCAGGAGTATACAGCAGATCTCTGTACCTTTCTGTTTTTTTCTGTGAACCTAAAACTGCTCGGAAAAATAAGGTCTATATATATTTTAAAAAGAAAAGATCTCTTCGAGGCCTTCCCAAGCAGGAAATAACCCCAGGGACCTGGGCAGGTTTTCACTATAAGGCAGGGCACCCACCCGGTCCCAGAAGTGGAGGGAAAAAGCTCACTGCTCCTCGGTGGTTTTTCCTCATCAGTGATGAGTTAAGTAAAGAATTTAATGTCCAGGGCCATGGAAACAATAAAAACATATTTGTAAACTTATCAACCGTTGTGAATTTTCCATGCTAGAGGTAGAGGACTTGTATAATTACCCGTGATGGACTCTAGAGGCTTTGCCTGAATTTCAAGTTGGCTTCCCGATGTTCTTGCTTGCTTTTCAGGTATTTCCATTATAAAGTAGAAAATCGAAATTATAATGCAGGGAGTAATAATTTCTTTGTCAAATTGAAATAAGGTAATTGGTAGCTTTCCCAGATCGTCTGAAGGGGGTGAGTTCCATTTATGCGATCTAAATCCATTGGTTAAACGTGCGGGGATTAACATCTGTTAAAAGAATTGTGCTTGGCACGCAGGTGTTTCAATATTTGCATTTAGTATGTGTTTCAGAAACAAGCCTCTGAGAAAAACATTTATGTCACAATCTGGTGGTTTTATTGTCTAAATCTGTCAGGACAGTCATTTTGTTACTCGGACTTTTGTGACCCTCTTGCAAGCCGTAAACTCTTTAACGAAGTGAGTATATGGAGAAAGATGACAGACTTTCAAACTTCAGGGAAAGAGTATTATATGAGAAGAATCAATGTTTCCCCTCGAGACTGTGCCTAATATGTGAACAGCAAAAACAATTACATTGGTGATTTCAGGAAGTCCAATAAATTCCATTGCACAGCTCCACTTCTGAAATATTACATCACTCAGCAAAAGCTTAGGCTCATATATTAGCTGAAATGAAGTAATCATGAATTAATTACCATCAGCCTGGCTTTGTGAATGGCGAGCAGAGGTAGGGCTCTGGTTTCAGCGCAGTCAGAGCCTTGCAGTCTGGCTGTGCCTGCAGTTTAAGTCAGTCTCATTGTGCCCATGTGTGGAGGGCACTTCGGATCTACTCAGATCTGCAGTCCTTGGGATCACCTCCCATTGTGGCCATTAACCATTCCGTAATCGACATTGCTACAATAACTTGTTCTCTTTTGGTTGTGTTGTGTTTTGTTTTGTTTTGTAGGTAAAGCTTGGGGAAATAAATGCAACATTTCTCCAGGGATTTTTGGTTTGAAATGAGGAAGAAAATGAGGACTCAAGTGGTTTCACACACTGCCCGATTGTACCTCTGGAAAATTAAAACTGGGTAAAAGCTGAATTATTAGTGATTTCAGCTTTATAAAAACGACACGCGTGGCTAGGATAGCACATGGTGGCTGGCTTTGGCTCAATGATGTTGTAAGTGCCTGAAATGTCTTTGGGGGACGTGACTATCCAGTTAGAAATAGTGTTTTGTGTCTAAATAGCAATTAACTTTTGATGTTAATATCTGCCACGTAGCTTGTTCTCACACAATTACTTTGCTTTTGGACTTAGTTCCTAAGTCGTGGTTATTTCAGGCCACTCTGGAGATTCACCAGGAAATTTCAGTTGCTGCAGATTTCAGTACCTTGTTGTTTCAGGCTGTCCCTGAGCACAGGGTAGGGTGGGGATGGGGGTGTGGGACTGTATTTAAAGTTGTGTCTGATGGATCCTGGAAGAGTCTTGCACTTCTCCAGGGCTACAACAGCCATCTACTGTGTTTCCTTCCCCGAATGCTAACACTTGAAATGGCTGTAGCCAGTCCCATACACTCTTATCTGCATCTCTGAGTTTGGCAGCAAAGGTTGGGGTCCTTCTATTCTCTTTTTTCCCCATGGGATGAATCCCTCTGAGGGGACCCCTCTTGTTTTAGAGCTGCCGTGGGCTGAGGACTGGGGTGACATAGGTAAAATGCTTCCGAATGCTTTTGTAGGCAGACATCTGTGGTTTCTGAACTCCACAGGACTTCTGCCGCTTCTTTACTGTGGTCCCAATTCTACCCAGAGCTACTTTTGTCCGGTGTTAGTTGTTTATTTATTGTTTTTGCTGTGTTTGTGGAGGAGACAAGTATTGGGACCTCCTAGTCTGCCATCCTGCTTACAACAGTCTCCAGCATGGTGTTTTTTATTTACTTATTATTTTTATTAATATATTTTTTATTGATTTCAGAGAAGAAGGGAGCGGGAGAGATAGAAATATCAGTGATGAGAGAGAATCATTGATTGACTGCTTCCTCCCGCCCCCGCCCGGAGATGGAGCCTGCAACCCTGGCATGTGCTCTGACCAGGAATCAAACCATGACCTCCTGGTTCACTCAACCACTGAGCCATGCCGGCCGGGCTACATGGTGCTTTTTAAACTCAGCAAGACATTGTAGAAATCCTTCTATCTATAATAATAAAAGCGTAATATGCTAATTAGACCAGACATCCTTCCGGATGAAGCTGGGGCTGCAAGGGAAGCCCAGGTCCCGGGTGCCAGAGGGAAGCCAGTGCCGGCAGCCGGGGGAAGGAAGGCCTACTCTTGCACGAATTTCATGCATCGGGCCTCTACTAGGATTATATTAAGATCTGGCTCATTCTCTTTAGTGGCAGCATTATATTAACATGCCATAATTATAATTAGTCCCCCATTGATGGATATTTAAGTTGTTTTTATCTTTTGGTATTACAAACAAAACTGCAGTGAACAATCATGTACAGATTATTTTGTTCATATGCAAACATATCTGTAGAAGAATGTCCTACCTGTGAAATTGTTAGATCAAAAGGCACATGCATCTTGTAGTTTATATAATAGCACCAAATTACCTTCCATAAAGGTTATATATATATATATCAATATTGCTCCCATCAGCAATGTATTTTCACACACCTTCACTAGCAGAACATATGAAACTTTAGAACTTTTTGTCAACAAGTGAAAAAAATAATTTTATAATAATTTAAAATAGTTTTAATTTGCAGTTTCTACATTATGAAGATGAATAACTTTTAATATGTTTTAAAACATTTACTGTTTTATGACCTCAATGGTTTTATTATTTGCCTGTTTTCATGTTGGGTTTCTTATATGTTTTTTATTGACTTACAGGAGCTATTAAAATATTAATTATCCCTTTGTGATGTGAAAATACTTTATCCCAATTTCTTTTTTGTCTTTTGACTTTCTTCACAGCATTTTTCGCTGATTATAATTTTTTTTTATGTAGTCAAATATATCACTTTTTTCTCTTACAGCTTTAGGGGTTTGTGTTAGAGCTTCCTCACTGCAAGATGATCTTAACAATTTCAATTTTCTGCTAGTATTTTTTTTTTTTGACTTCTAATTTTTTTTTTTTGTTTTGTTTTTTGGTAATTTCTGAAGGATTTTCTGCAGAGATGGCCATTTTCTCTGCAAATAGAGGCAGTTTATTTCTTTCCAGTTTGGATACCTTTTATTTTTTTTACTTGCCTTATTGAACTGGCTTAGACTTCCAGCCAGATAGTGAATAAATAAGAGGGGACATCATTGCCCTTTTCCTGGTCTTAAGGGAAGAGCTTTGAGTCTTTCTCATGGAACATGATATTAGCTGTAAGTTTTCTATAGATACCCTCTTTCAAGTTGAGCAAGTTCATTTCAGGTCCTGCATTGCTAAGAGTTTTTAGCAGATTTGCTTATTTCATTTTGTCTAGTGTTCCTTCTACATTTGTTGAGATGATCATATGATTTTTACTTTTTAGTCTGTTAATGTGGTGAATTACATTGATTTTGGAATGTTCAACCAACTTTGTTTTCCTAGAATGAATCCTATTTGGCCATGTTGTAATATCCATTTTATATATTGTTGGATTTGATTTGCTAAAATTTTGTTTAAAGTTTTTCATTTATGTGCATGTGGGATATTGGTCTATGGTTTTCTTTTCTTATAATGTCTGTCTTGTTTTCATATCAGATAACTTCTGGCCTTGTGGAAAGAGCTGGAAAAGTCTTTCCTCTTCAATATCCTGGAACAGTTTGTATAGATTTGGTTGACTTCTCCAGTGAAGCCTCTGGGGCTCAATGCATAGGCTGTGTCAACAGTCCTCAAGGGATGGACCTACATGAGAGCGATGTGAGCACATTGACAGTTGAGAATATGACAGTATCTCTGCTCCTTATTTTAAGGGGAAGGAGTGACTGGGATGGAAATCAGGCCAATGAAAAAAAGGTGGGTAGGGACTCCAATTGAATATTACACTTCATCTACTATTTCTGGCACATCCTAGATGATTAGTCATTTTTATTACATTACATAATAACACCTTACCCTTGAATAGCACATTTTAATGTAATTCACATCATCTCTATTTTAAAGATGAGGAAAATAGATGGGTGAAATTACTTATTTACTTTTTTGGGAAGTTAGTATACTTTACTCGTAGCCTAAAAGGATGTAGGAACTTCTGAGGAACAGATAAGGGACCATATCTCTGAACCAGAGAACTGATGGAGGGAAGTACACTTTTTTAAAATTAAATATATTTCTTTATTGATTTCAGAGAGGATGGGAGAAGAAGAGAGAGACAGAAACATCAATGATGAGAGAGAATCATTGATGAGAGAGAATCATTGATCGGCTGCCTCTTGCACGCCCCCTACTGGGAACTGAGCTTGCAACCCAGGCGTGTGCCCTTGGCCAGTATTGAACCTGGGACCCTTCAGTCTGCAGGCTGATGCTTTATCCAATGAGCCAAGCCAGCTAGGACCTGACCATACACTTTTATGCTTTATGCACTGAAATGCATTTGCTGAGGTTCTTTAACATTTATTTTATAATATACTAGAGGCCCAGTGCATGAAATTCGTGCATGGGTAGGGTCCCTAATGGCTGCTGGCCAGGACCTCCCTTCCCCTGGCTGCCTGCTGACACCACCAGCCTGGGCCTTCCTTCCCGTGGTTGACCAGGCAGCCCCGCCCCCTGGTCGAACTCCCGGTGGAGGGGACAATTTGCATATTAGGCTTTTGTTATATAGGATACTCTTGCTCCTTTCAGGGTTCCAAATGTTGTGGCATTTTTGGTGGTACTTTTTGGGCCCCGGGCCCCCTCTCACCAGTCTCAGTGTTTAGAGCATGAGAGTAGTGACCAACAAATCCCACCTTGTTTAATCGTGTGAATTCTAGTTTTCTTAGATCCATTTCAGTGAAGTTGTTAAGCAGGCGCAGTTCTTTCACACATTTATTTCTGAGAAAATGCCATTAAGGAAAACACTGCAGAGTCACAGTTCCACCAGCTCTCCAATAATTTGTATATTGTGTGACCTACCACATGCTGCTTTTGCAGATTTACACCTTCAGTGGAAACTTGCTCACTGAAGACCTCAGGAAAGAGGGAGGGGAAGGGGCGAGGGAGAGAGACTGTTTTTAGCTTCACTTCTAAGTCAGGGCAGAGAAGTAACAATCACAGACGTTCTGTTCCTGATGTCCATGTCTGGGTGATGAGGTCTGTCAGGCTGCTAAGTCCTTCAGGATTTCGGTGACCTTTCTTTTAAGTTATAACCTACAGATTGAATGCACTTAAAAAAAATTCCAGAAAAAAGTTATTTCCAATGAGTTTTTTCTTGTTGTGGTGGTGGTGGTGATGAGGGATGTGTGTTATTGATCTTATAATAGTAATAATGACTTCAACCCAGGTTTTCTAAGAAAATTAATGACTGCCCCAGGTTAATGGCCTTCAGCCAATCTCCCAGTCAGCCATTAATCCCCAGGAAATGCCCTCGGCCTTGATCATTATTGTGTAAATAATACAAAAGTGGGTATAGTTCTCTTGTCAGATGGGAAACATACATTGCCCTTGTTCTCTCTGGGACTCCCTTTATGACAATAAGAATAACCTATTAGGGGGGAAAAGCAACAATTTTGCTCCCAAGACAAATAAATACTCTTGTTTAAACAAAATTATTAAACAAATTATTAAACAAACTTGAACTCTGTATGTTTGAGTAAGAAATAATGGAGGACTCTAAGCTCAGAATTCGTAGACAGCTGTAGTTAGAGCTATGAGTGACATAAAATGTGGAGCCAAATATTGAATTGAGAGTAAATGCAATTACTGTCATATTAGATATTTCAAGTCAAAATCGGGGTTAAATAAACACAGAATTGACTACTTTAACAGTTGCAAACAAAAGATGGTAGAAATTTACTTTTAAAATTAGGACTTTATATTCTAATAAAAAGGGCTTAAGTGACTACCTTTTTAAAGTTTTCAAGTAAATATTATGTTGTATAGGGATATTTTTCTTATCTTCAAATATCAAAGGATTTTTATAGCTCTTTCCGTGGCTTATTTTGCATGCCGGGATCTTCAAGAAGGCAAATAGTTAAATAAAAAACACGTGCAGGAAATTAGTGTAGCAGTTGCCCTTGCCGGCCAAAGGGGATGCTGCTGAGGTGGAAAGGCCTTGGAGGGGATTTTCCTACTTTGAACAGGCGTGTGCATGCGTAACATCAGTCCACGTCCCGAATTCAGGGGTAGAACTTTACACTAAGTCGGCTCTCAATACACATTTTCATAATGAATAAATGTACATGTTAAATATCTTATAATTTTACTTGTCAATTATACCTCATAAGGCTGAAAACAAACTTAAAAAAAAATGCTCCTCCTTGTCCTGAGAGTTCCCTGAATAATGGGTAGATTAACTTTCTCTTTGATACAGTTTGCAAGTGATTTCTGCTAGATTTGCATTTATCTTTTTTCTTTTACATATTTTCTTTTTCTGAACGACTATCCATTTCTCACAATACTATTTATTAAAAAGTTCATCTTGTCCTCACAGATGTGAGATGCTATTTCACTTATAGTCTAAATTTCCATATGTAGTTGGATTTATTTTTAAAGTTTCTATTGTATTAATCTGTTTGTTTATGTGCCATGTTTTGATCCCAAGGAGAGCTAACCACTTCCCCCTTGGTCCTTTTTTATAAGGGGCTTATCAGTTAATTTTGCATCTACTTAACATATTTATAAAGGATTTAGAGCCAACTTGTCCAAATGTATATAAAAATGACATTTATACATATGTTTTGGAAAATCATATTATATAGTGTAGGAAATAAAGTAGGTTTACAATTGTTTATATGGAAAACAATACAATCCTATCTAATAAAGAGGGAATATGCTAATTGACCCTCATGCCATTGCAAAGATGGCAGCGCCCACAGCCAATAAGGAGAGGATATGCTAATTGACTGCCCTGCCCTCAAAGATGGTGGCACCCACAGCCAATAAGGAGGGAATATGCTAAATGACTGCCACGCCCTCAAAGATGGGGGCGCCCACAGCCACAAGATGGCGGCTGCCCAGCCACTCAGGGCTGGCCTGAGGGATGACTAAACGATGAACAAGCAGGCTGCATGGGGCGACCAGGCCGGCAGGGGGGTTAGTGAGGGA
>NW_005370908.1:1239404-1258208 GCF_000412655.1 Myotis brandtii | reverse complement strand
AGGGGGGGGGGCAGTTAGGGGCAATCAGGCCAGAATGCAGAGGCAGTGAGGGGCGATCAGGCCAGTGGTGGGGAAGCAGTTAGGGGCGATCAGGCAGGCAGGCAGGTGAGCGATTAGGAGCCAGCAGTCCAGGATTGTGAGAGGGATGTCCGACTGCCAGTTTAGCAGTCAGACATCCCCCAATGGGTCCCGGATTGGAGAGGGTGCAGGCTGGGCTGAGGGGACCCCCCCACCCCCACCCCCCATGCATGAATTTCATGCACTGGGCCTCTAGTAATTTATAAATAATAATACAAGAGTATGCTCTGTGTTTCAAATACAACTGTAAGCCTACTTTTGCCTCAACCTATAAATATAATATAAATATTAAGTAGGAGGATACTTGACAACCTTTTGTTGTTGTTGCTTTTTGTTTTCTGTTTGGGTTGAGTCATTCTAGTGAAGAGCAAGGGCTGTCATCCTTTTATTCAATTTCACTTTGGTCTTTCAGGATTTTGGTTATGCTACTTGTATTAGTTTTGTACATACTATTAATTTACAAAATGTTTACTTTTATTGATTTTTCCCCTGTCATTGTATCTTCTGACTAGTTATTATTTATGACTATAGATTTCTGCATAATTTTACATTTTGCTAACTTATGAAATTATTTCATTTATTATTGTTTTTGTATTGATCCAGATATTCCAAGTAAAGTACTCTACCATGTACAGATAGAGACAATTTTACTTCTTTTTCAATTCTCTTATCTCCAATT
The DNA here is from genome assembly GCF_000412655.1 of Myotis brandtii. NCBI lineage: Eukaryota > Metazoa > Chordata > Mammalia > Chiroptera > Vespertilionidae > Myotis > Myotis brandtii. Next base: position 1,257,451 of record NW_005370908.1, on the reverse strand, counting down.
AGTTTCTCTTGTTTCACTGTGTTAGCTAATAAGTCCAATTCTGTGTTAAACAATTAAAAAGAATAGCAGATATCTTTATCTTGTTCTGGATTTTAGTGGAATTGCTTTCAGTGTTTACTGGTAAGTAATATGCTGGCTTTAGAATTGAGATAAATATATTTTATCAATTTTTAAAAAATGTGTGGTTTTCTAATGTCAATAGTCAAATAATTTTTCAGATCTTTTAAAATGGTGGTTATACTAATGTATTCTTAATCTTGAATCACTTTTGGATTCATGTAATAAACCTTACTTGGTCATGATATATTAATTTTTAAGGTACTGTTGGGTTCTATTTCCAAATATTTTATTTACAATTTTTTTGCCTCGATAATCCAAAGTGAGATTGGTATCTGTTTTTCTTTACTATAATATTTTATCGGGTTTATACATCGATACTATATTTCCTTTGTAATAAAATTTTTGGAAAAGTGTTGTCTGAACTTGGAAAAATTTAAGGAGCATTGTAGTATCTAGTCTTTGAAGGTTTGGCTCAATTCCCCTGTGAAACCATCTACACATGGTAATTTAAAAAAACTCATTCACCATTTTATTCAAGAACTATTTATTTAGCTCCCAATATAGACCATATTCCAGGCATAGTGGTGAAGAAGAAAAAAAAACCATTCAAAATTGGTTACACATGGTAATTTTTGAGGGCTAGTTTCCCATTTCTCCTATAAAAATTGATCCAAGATTTAAAAAAGAAAAGAAATCTGTGTTTGGGTCTGTGACAGAGTAATGAGCCCTATAGATAGCCATGTCCTTGTCCCCTGAGAGTATGCTATATCACATGGGACAAAGGATTTTGCAGATGTGATGGAGAATAAGGACCTTGAGATGGGGAGAGTATCTTTGACTATTTCATCCTTTGAAAACATAAAAGTGAATCACTTGTTCCTGCTGGGTCAGAGAGATGCAACGTGAGAGGGACTTGACCTGGACCCACTGTTGCCGGCTTTCAAGATGAAGTAAGGGACCATGAGCCAAGGAATGTGGTTGACTTCTGGAAGCATGAAGGACCCTCAGCTGATAATCATAAGAAAACAGAGACCTTGCTCAGACAGCCACAGGAAATGAATTGTGACAACACAGAAAGGAACAGGAAATAAATTCTTCTCTAGAACCTCCAGAAAAGGAAGCAGCCCTTGATTTTAGTTCAGCGAGATCCACATTAGATTTCTGACGTACAGAAGTATAAAATAACAAATTTGTGTTGTTTTAAGCCACTAAGTTTGTGGTTATTTTTTATGGCAGCTATAGAAAACTAGTACTTATCTGGAGAGAGAGGGTCAAATTTGACAACCGTATGTTATAGGTAATTCACTATTTTATCGAGGCTTTCAAATTTATTGTCATGGAATTATGCAATAAGGAATCTTAGGATTTTCAAAGTTTCACCTATTTATTTCCCCTTTGTCATCATTGTGTAGATGTACCACAGTTTTCTAATCCACTATTTTATCAAGGTTTTCAAATTTATTGTCATAGAATTATGCAATAAGGAATCTTAGAATTTTCAAAGTTTCACTTTTTTATTTCCCCTTTGTCAGTTATTATTTTGTGTACAGGTACTTTCTTTTTCTTAAAGTGAGTTAGCTCGTTTTTGCTTATGGCTATTTTTAGGTCATTTGAAATAGCAGTCTTGTGTGAGAAGGCAAAAGGCCATATCTTTATCTGATTTTTGCCACTAGATTGGCACCATTTATCTCAGGGTCATTTTTGAGAAGATTGGGCCAGTCTTATCTCCTGCTAAGTCTGCCTAAAAGAAAGATCTTATAATTTCCTGGGACTTATTTCTCTTGCAAGAATGCTAATTTTGGCAAGAAAAAAAATCAACTCTCACCAATATGATTCCCAGCCCCCCAGTTAGTCTCACTCATAGGGCTATTTGCAATTTCTAGGTACCAAACTCTGTAAAGTATATAATTTGTTAACAATATAAAGAATAAAATAACAGTGACTTTCAAAAAGTAAGAGTGTATTTGTGTCTCTTGTAATAACCCAGGCATATATCCCGGGGTTATAAGTTGGTAACTCTATTGTCACTTCCTGGTCTGTGGTAGTCCTGCCAGTTTGCTCTGGTCTGCATGGTTGCGTATGGCTTACACTACTGTTTCCATGTTTCAGCCCAAAATGCACACCAGCTCTGCTTACATGTAGTTGGGAAGAATTTGGACACATTTTTACATTTCTACCCATAAGGGAGACTGGGAAATGTAGTGTTTATTCTCAGTGTCCATTTGTCCAGATAAAGGGCAGAGATCATCTTATAAAGGCAGGCGGGGAGGATGATAGTGAGGCAAACTGCTAGCATAGGCCTCATGCAAAAGAAGTTTCTTTGCATTTCAAGGCTTAAAAATGTCCTCTACAATAAGTATTTATAATGAGAGAAACTTAAGCTAGTATTTCTTTCTGTAGTTTTTTAGTTTCCCTCCCCTAATGGAAATAGCCCTTTCATCATATATTTTATACATGATAATGATCATTGTTTTAAAAATTCAGCCAACAAGAGAGAAAGGAAATATCCAAAATTTCTGCACATGAAGAAAAAGTACCATCAACTTAAAAAAAATTGAGGTTACATTGGTTTATAACATTATAGATTCAGCTATATAATCTGTTTACATTACTATTCTACTTTTGGGTAATTATCTGAAGAATACCATTAACATTTTGATGAGTATTGCTTGATGTACCTTTTAAAAAAACATAAACATATACCCAAATATTTTATCAAAAGATGATCATATAATAATGCTGCTTTTAGTGGGGAAACTTTTTAAAAATGCAGTTTTCTTTTTGTTCATCTCCTCCTGCCAACTGAATAAACCTAAGTATAATTGTTAGCAACTTGGTATGTATCTTCGCTTACTTTAATTTATAATCATATATTTACATTCATATATTTACATATATCATACACTTTTATAGTTATACATATATTAAAATATTTTCATATTGTTTGGTTTAGAAAAATGGGATAATATACTATACTAGAGGCCCAGGGCACGAAATTCGTGCATGGGAGGCGGGGGTCCCTCAGCCCAGCCTGCACCCTCTCGCAATCTGGGACCCCTTGATGTCTGACTGCCAGTTTAGGCATGATCCTGCCCAGATATCCCTCTCCCAATCTTGGACCACTGGCTCCTAACCGCTCACCTGCCTGCCTGCCTGATCGCCCCTAACCATTCTGCCTGCCTGCCTGATCACCCCTAACCACTCTGCCTGCCTGCCTGCCTGATCACCCCTAACCGCTTCTGCCTTGGTCCCCACTGCCACGGCTTTGTCCGGAATGACATCCGGAAGGTCGTTTGACTGTCCGGTCTAATTAGCATATTACGCTTGAATTATTATAGAAGATATTTTTTTTGCCTCTTACCTATAATAGCATATTGTGGAAATATTAAGCTTAAAATTTTTGGCAGTCAATTTAGAAAAAGTTGATTGCCAACTTTTCCAGAACTATCTGAATCTCTACAGGGTATATGCAACTGTCCATTTCAAGCTCTAATTCTAGTCCTGTGAATTTGAAATGGGTGAACCTACTACCTAAACATTAAGAGAAATAATTGTGTCATAATTACAACTAATGGTAATCTCTTAATGTAAAAAATATAACCTTTGATTAAGTCAAGCATTGAAAGCATTGACTGTGTTAACGTAATTGATTGTGTTAAACATTAAAACCACTCTTCTCCAGTGTAAAAGTCTCTAAGCAGTGTAAAAGGTGCTTAGAGAGAACAGTAGGGTGAGACTAGATATATTAAAAATATTATTATTAATGTATTCATTATATATTTACCCTATCTATTTAAAATCTGAAACCTTACATTACCATTTCTTTTATGCTGTAATGTTAGCCCCAAAATATTACAGCTTGATTAACTCATGCCAGTCCCAACTTTTAAAATCTATTCAAATATCCCACTCATATTTTTACATAGGCACTGCATATTTATTTGTGGTCACAACTGGAAACATTTATTTAATATAAAAAGAGACACAAACTCATTTTAAGTTCCTGTTAGAAATTCAAAGTGCATGATTACTGTAGCTATATGTAAATAACACACATATTATGGATGCCAAAATCAAATACATGTATTTGGTTGTAGTAGATAATTTTTCCCTTGTGGTATCACATTTCCCTTAAATCTTTAGGAGTCTGTAGGCTGCTATATAAAGGTCTGAGTGCTAGGTGAATTTTTTAAATATAAAGATGTACAAAATTGTAGCTACTTGTTTCTATGTGATAGAGACAGAAACTGTGAAATATATTTGGTTGTTCATGTGGCATTTTAAACAAGCAAAAAAATATTAGACTGCCTATAGAGAAACTGTATTTATAAGTTTTATTATTAAATCTGCCACTGCTTTGCTGACTAATAAAATGGAAAATGTGTGCTTTTATAGGTTTATAAAAAGGCAAGCTATAGTTCCATGAAAAATATCTTAAACCGATTGAATACAGGTGGCTACTTGTTTAGACTTTGAAGATGTAAAGGCTTAGTATAGATGTCTGAAAAAGGTAATATGGCACAATAAAAAAAAATCTTCCTTTCTTTGCTCATCAATCCTTTGGGTATTCCATGTCAAATAAACGCTACAACAATTTATAGTAAAAGTACACAGTGGAAGTGCCAACGTTAACACTCCTTAGGACTGGAGACCTGCCAGATTTTTCACACCAATATTTAATGTGAACTAAAATGTCTTTTTCATGGAAGTGTGAGAAGGAGCTTGCTTTCCTATATTTGGCAACGCGCTTACGTGAAGTATAAAGTCAAATGCCCGCGATGTTCTCTTTATTTCAACCATGATAAATTGTGTTCATTTGTTTAAGTGCATGTGGCAGCTTTAGTGTTCCAACTATAAATTTTGGTTAACTTCTATTGACATGCTGTATTAAACTTAAGAAAAACAAATTACACTTCACCCGTTTTAATTGACTAAATGTGTCAAAAACACAGTAAGTATAACACGAAAGGTCAGAGCCTTAGTCTACACTGTAATGGGTGTCATGGCAGGGATCCAACTTTTCTTGTACATTTCATTTTTCATGAAGTTTTAGGACAAGGCATACGTTTAACATTCACTTCCACTTCTCATTTGTACTTCAAAGTTTATCATAGGCTGTGTGACTACCAAGAACACTTTTCTCCTGTGTATTTAAGTTCTCTTCTCATGGACGTGCGTGCCCTGAGAACAACCGATGTTCTCCTGTAAACAGGGCCTTGAGAATGGATTTTGGCACGCTGAAGAACAAAATCCTGATTTATAGATCGCTGTAATGCTCCCTGGAAAAGACCTGGTTTACATACATCGTCCTTGCTTCCGTGACCGAACCAACAACCATGTGGTTAGGTGCCGATTACACTTGGCACACTGGATTCCCTGGGGATCTGATGAGAGTGACCAGTTTTAATTCTTTTGCTTTCTGTTCAATGTTTTATATAAATCTTTATTCCTTCTGTAATTTATTTGCTTGAGGCCTGATGATTAAATAATATAAAGCTCCCTCTCACCTCTCTTTTTCTCCAGAGTTGCCTCTTGGTGTGGAATCTTTCCATCTCCTTTGTCAAAAGTAGCTCCTTTTCCAGCATGCACACGTTAGACCAGTTTTAATTCTTTTGCTTTCTGTTCAATGTTTTATATAAATCTTTATTCCTTCTGTAATTTATTTGCTTGAGGCCTGATGATTAAATAATATAAAGCTCCCTCTCACCTCTCTTTTTCTCCAGAGTTGCCTCTTGGTGTGGAATCTTTCCATCTCCTTTGTCAAAAGTAGCTCCTTTTCCAGCATGCACACATTGTGAATTTATGTCTGGAAAAACTAAAAATGGGGCAGGTGTTTGCAAAGTGTTATGTTTTGTATTGGAGAAAACAGGGATTCTAAATCTTAAGGTTTATTCCATTTTCATCGCTACTTGTAAGAATCTTATTCCTTAGTACATATTTTACTAATAAGAAACCACAATTTTTATGTTGGCAGTAGTGGGAGACTCTCATTATCTGTTTGCTCTGATCCATAGGAAGGAAGAATAACAGTCATTGTTACTCAAGAAGCACAGAGACTGCCTGCTGGAGTCTAATCAGGGTTTTGATTCTCCTTAAAGAAAGATACTATCTCATTCCGCTCCCCTCCCCCCTACCCCAGGGGCTCTCTACTATCATGAAGATTCTCTAAGAGTGAGTCTGATTCTAAATTATGGATTGGCAAACTTTCTGTAAAGGGCCAGATAGGAAAACTTTTAAGCCTTGACGACCAGATGTTCTCTGTCACAGTTGCTCAACTCTGCCATCGACAGCACAACCATTGACATTATGTAAACGAATGAGTGTGCCTTTGTTTCAATAAATATTTATGGACAATGAAATTTGAATATCATATAAATATCACATGTCATGAAACAGTCATCTTCTAACTTTCCCCCAACCATTTAAAAATGTAAACAACATTCTTTGCTTGGGGGCTGGACAAAAACAGTGGGCAGGTTGGATTTGGCTAGAGGTCCTTAGTATGCCAACCCCTCCTCTAAACTAATATCATTTGTAAAGACCCAAGAAATTTAGAATGGGGAAGTGTTCTTTAAAAAAATAATGTGCTAGTTTCTTCTTACGTGCAGCATTCTCTTACATACCAGGGTAGTTTCCCTTTCTTCCCTGATTTTTTGGTCAGGTGATAAATATATTGGCATTCGGAGTCTAATCTTATGGGAATTTGGCATAGCAAGCACTGCTGATGCCCTGCTTGTATTTTAGAACTCACCATTTCTATGCCCATCCACTCTCTGCTTTATGCAGCACACATGTGAGACTCCATGCAAAGTTTTCCCTCATTTGGCCTGTGAGTAGGGCACGCTGGGAGTGCTGAGGCATGAAGGTCCCTTGGCAGTAGCTCTTGGTCAATGACTGGTAGAGTTGGAGGGTAAGTACCTCCAGCTTAGCATATCTCTGAGGCATATTTTACATTGACTCCCTGGGCTCCTCAATGGGATTGGAGCTCCAGCTGCTAGCAGCTGTAACCTGCTCAGAAACATACCCTTTATTGGCCAACTTCTTTCTCTGTTTCACTTCCCTACTTCTCTCCTGGTGTTTCTCAGGATTATCTCCCAATTAAAGCACTTGCTTGCTAGATTTTCAAGATATGGCATATTCTTAAATTAAAAAAACAACAGCTTTTTGTAAATAATGAAGGGCACTGGCCTAAGTTGTAAATTTTAAACCCTTGCTTTCTCCCTTTGCATTTAGGCAGAGCTTGCCTCCTGTCTTTTGACTATGGTGGGCTTTTCTCTTCCTCTTTTGTCTTCAGCCAACGGGCAGACCACCACAGCTATTGGCCATCTGCATGACTGCTAAATGAGGAGCATTCCAAGAAGTGGTGTGACATCTCTCCTCAGGTCACACTGATTATTGTGCTTCATATAGTATGACACATGGCACACGATACTAGGTTAGAGGGGACATTGTACATCCTCCCCTACATCCTCCATATCCATCCTGTAAACATATAAAAGGCTATCTCTGTGACAGCTCAATCTCTATTTCCTATGGTTAAGTGTAGAGTTGGGATGAATTAAAATCATATGGTCTTTTTTGAAATTCAAATCTTTGATAAATTTCACCCTCCATCTGATAAGGGGTTAATATCCAAAATTTATAGAGAACTCATACTATGTACTCAACACCAGAAGAACAAACAATCCAATTAAAAAATGGTCAGAGAACTGCAATAGATACTTCTCTAAAGAGGACATCCAGATGGCCAAAAGACATATGAAAAGATGCTCAATGTCACCAATTGTCAGAGAAATTTGAGTTAAAACCACAATGAACTATCATCTCACACCAGTCAGAATGGCTGTCATCAATAAATCAACAAATGGCAAGTGTTGAACCCTTGTGCATTGTTGTTGGGAATGCAGATTGGTGCAGCCACTATGTAAAACAGTATGAAGTTACTTCAAAACATTAAAAGTGGAGCTGCCTTATGTCCCAGTGATCCCATTTCTGGGTATTTATCGAAATAAATCCAAAACACTAATTTAAAAGCGTATATGCACCACTACGTTTATTGCAGCATTATTTACAATAGCCAAGATATGAAAACAATCCAAGTCTCCACCAATAGATGAGTGGGTAAAAAAAACTGGTGGTACATATATATACAATGGAATATTACTTGGTCATAAAAAGAATGAAATCTTATCATTTGCAACAGCATGGGTGGGCCTACAGGGTAGTATGCTAAGTGAAATAAGTCAGTCAGAAAATGGAAAACACCATATAATTTCACTTATATGTGGAATCTAAGAACAAAATGAACAAAACAACAGCATTGAAACAGACTCATAGACACAGAGAACAGACTGATGGTTGCCAGAGAGAAGAGGATTTGGGGAACTGGGTGAAAAAAGTGAAGATATTGAGAAGTACAAATTGAGAGTAACAAAATAGTCACGGAGAATAAAGTACAGCATAGGGCATATAGTCAATAATACTGTAATAACTATATATGGTGCCAGGTGGGTACCGGAAATATTGGGGGGAACTCTTTGTAAAGTACATGATTGTCTAATCACTATGCTGTATTTCTAAAACTAATACAAAATAATGTTGAATATAAACTGTAATTGAAAAATAAAACAAAACAAAAACAAACTGAGATTTAGGAATACATTAGTAATCCCTGAGATCCAGGATTCATTAAAATTGAATTATGACATTATAGAATTTCAAAATGATCTATATTTGGAAGTTAAATTATGACAGATTATAGTCTTACAACAAATCACTACTGTCACATGAAGACAAGACAAATTTGAAGACAAATTAATATAGACAACTATATTCTGTTTAAATATTTAGTTGCCAAATATTGCTGTTAACACTCTATACAATATTCCTGTATCAAAATTCAGCCCAACAAGTTTTCAAGTTTCCTCATCTGAATAATCTTTCAAGATAAAGTTTTTAACCTTATGAATAGGTGTCTACCACCCCAAGTTCGCTGCCAATGTCACTCCATCATTCCTTGGGATTCTCAGTTGCACTTCATCATATATCATCACCTTTGAGCCTGCTCTGGGCACCCCATTTCACACGTCATCACTTCTTGCATTCTTTGTGAATGCTCCACTCTGTTACAGAATTTGTCTCCATTATCCACTATTTATTATTTTCAGACCAAATATAAATTAGTCACACTTTATTGGTATCTAGATTAGTTCCTCCTAATTTATCAAAACAGGAACTACTCATCTGCACATTATCAAAAAGGAATAATTTTTCTATGATAAAATGTGGCCAAGAAGGTATTATCTGCTAGTATATAGTTTCTGGGCTTTATTCCTCTCTATGCTGATTCTATAAACCTGAGAAAGCAGCTCATTACTAGGTGTCTTTGTTACATTAACCTGGAAGAAATGAAAATACTTGCTGACTGCCCTGTTGAGGTGTCAGCATTATGAGTTGGTCATGTTGCTCTTGGTGATGTTCAGCTGAGCAGGTTATGACTTTGACTATATTTCAGAGTAGTGAGTGTCATATTTTTGGGTCACCTTCATTACCTTAAACAGCTAACCAGTCTCCTACATTTGGATGGACCAATCCAGACTGAATGTGAACTAATCTGGATCATCTGAAAGAAAATTTCTATACAAAATCAAAAGTACTGTTGTTATGTTTTACTACTGGTTTAAGTAGATTTTCCTGAGTGAATTATTTCCTCAAGTTTTCTTTTTGTTTCTGTTTTGTTAATCCTCATTAGAAGATATATTTTTTTTCCCTATTGATTTTAGAGAGAGTGGAAGACAGAGAGGGAAAAGGAGAGAGAGACACACACACACATCAATGTCAGAGAGACACATTGATTGGTTGCCTCCCACATGCACCCCGACTGGGGCTGGGGATCAAACCTGTGACCCAGGTACATGCCCTTGACTGGTACTCAAACCAGCAACCCTTCGGTGTGAGGGCTGGTATTCTAATCACTGAACCACATCATCCAGGGCTATTTCTTCAAATTTTCTAATGCATAGTTGCCAACAATACATTTTATTATATAATAGCAAACATAATATTTTTATTCATAGTCATTACATTTTATCCATTCAGATTCTCATGTATTCTATGTGTATTTTCCCATCTTTGCTAATATAATGATCTCAAATTAAGATTTTTCCATTTCTCAGTGTATTAATCTGCTTGGGCTGCTATAACAAAATACTACCCTCACGGCTTAACATTTTTCAAAGGCCCCACAGTCATTCTACAAAAGTTCACTGTCTTCCAAGAAGGGACCAAAGTATCATCTATACTTATTATTTGTTCAGCAAATATTTGAGTCCATTTAATGTGCTAGGCATGGGTGAGGGAGATATGAAGATAAGAGACATGGATACATGGTACGGACTGACAGATGTTAGAGGGGAGGTGGGTGAGGCGGCCTGGATAAAAGAAGGTGAAGATATTAGCTAAAGAGCATATATGCACAGCCCATGGACACAGGCAACAGTGTGGTGAGGGCCACAGGGAGGGGAAAGTGGGGTCTGAGTAGAGGTAGGGAAAGGGGGGTAGGAAATAGGAGACATCTGTAACTGTGTCAACAATTAAAAGAAAAGGTAAATAAGACACTATTCCCTCTCATGGATGGGGCTTTATAGAAATAATGAAAGTAGTAGTAGTATAAATAATAATAGTTATCATTTATTGAACATGTAAAGTATGACCACTACTGAAATGCAAATATCCCTAACACAATGCTTCTGCCAAGTATTATTTGCTCTGGTTTGCAACAAAGAAACAGACCCAGACCAGTTAATTAACTTGTCTGACTCACCAGAGAGCAAATGGAGAATTTAGATTGAAACCTTATTCTGATCCCAAGGTCACCATTTTGAAAATACCTGGGTCAAATCATATAGATCATTTAGGAAATTCCAAGTAGTTTAGATCTCATTCTGAAGGCGATTGAAAGCTACTAACTCTAAACAGGATATGGCATTCCAGGATTTGGGTCTTAAAGATAAACTTTCGACAATGGTATGGAGAATGGCATGGATGGGGGATGATACTGGAGGCAAAAGAACACTGCAGAAGTTAAGGTGGAAGACAATGAAGTCCTAATGAAGACATGGCAGTGAGAATGGGAAGAAAGTGAATGAATTTAAGATATACTCAAGAGGAAGTAGGTGCAAGGATAAGTCAACGACAACATCCAAATTTTTTACTTGAGAAACCAATTAGAAGATGGTGCCATTTTGTGAATAAGAAATACAGAAAAAGAAGGAGATGAGATTAGTTTAAAAATTCTATTAAAAATAGTACAAACTCATCATAAAAATTAGAGCAGTACAAGAAGGCAAAAAATAAATGTTAAATATTATCCCAAATCTTAGAACTTTGAAATATTTAATATCAACTTTTGGTATACTTAATTCTGAGCATACTTCTATAGGAAAATATATAGACAGAAAGACAGATAACTTATAGGATTTAATCAAAGTTAAGACATATATTATATGTTAATAGTGATTCTGGTTTTATAACTACACATTACATCTCTAAACCATATCTTATGGGTTCAAGTTCAGTTTTTAACATGCTGAATTTGAAGCATTTATGGGACACCCATATGGAAGTGTCCTTCAGTTAGATGCACTTGGGGTCTTGGAGCCACAGTGAGAGTAGGGCTAGAGATGTTGATTTAGGAAATGTTATTGTACAGGTAGAAGCTGAAACCCTAAAGAGGTAAAACTGGGTTAGCATGTAGAATGCACGAGGCCTGAGGATAGATAGAGCCTTGGAGGGTACTCAGGTATTTGAAAAGTGGAAGAAATAGGAGATGAGTCTTCAAAAGTATTTAACTAGGTAGAAGAAAAACAAAGAAATATGTTATTATAAAAGAGAGGAGAGAAAAGGGTCTGAAAAAGTTGTCCATATTGTCAAGTGTCATGGAACAATCAAGTTAAGACAGGGTGGGAAATTTTCCGTTGGCTATAGCAATTTAGGAATAGCATGAACAGCAATTTGGTCTCATCAAGAACAGTTTTTGTAGAGTGATGCAGAAAAACTAAATTACAGTGAGCAAAGTAGTGAGAAGCAAAGACTATTCTTAAGAAATTTGGTGGTAAAGTTCAGAGAAAGCTAAGGAAATTGGGCAAGAGACACACAAGGTTTAGAGAAAGCTTGTTTTTCACATGGGAGAGGCTAGAATATATTACATAGAGTGAGTAAAATCCAAAAAAAGAGGAAGAAGCTGAATCAAAGGGGAAAGCAGAGCTGATTGGTGGAGCAGGGACTTGAGGAGGTCAAAGATGGGTTGCACAACTAGCTTTGGGCAGGAGGCAAGACATCTCATTCTCTGTGATAGAGCTGGTGTAGGTGTGTAGATATACTTACACAACAAAATAGGGCTTTAAGAGTTTTTTCTAAATGATTTGTGTTAAGAAGAGAATAAGATAGTCTGCTGCAAATAATATAGATGGGGTTTGAAAAAGGAGTTGGAGAAAGAGTAAATGTAAATAGTGAAGTTATTTGCAGTAATGAGAAAAAGTGCAGACTAGAGATATATAAAGGACTGTTGATTGGCCCCAAAGAGTTGGAAAACATATTTCTCCCTGGTGCCAGTTTTCATGGCTGTGTGATTTTTTTCACAGAACTTAGACGTAGAAGCGGAGTAGATCAATGGTTAGATTGATTGAAGGATTTTCAATCCTTATGCTTTGGAAGGGAGACTGACAGTCAAGGCAAATAGATGTTAATGAGAGAATATTTGAAGGGCTAGACCACGAGACTTAGTCCAGACACAAGAGAGAAAGGGAGGAAGGAAAGGCAGGCTCTCTGAGGTTGACTGCAGATATCAGTGAAAGTAAGAGAGTGAGGAATCTGTAAAGAGCAGAAGTTGTGACTGGGATGTGATGTTTTTGATTTAAGAGATGGAATGCTTTCCATTGAAATGAGACATTTAAAACAGCCAACAGCAATTTGCATATTTTTCCTGAGGGGAACACAGTAACTGAGAATTCCACTGTTGAATGCAAACACACCAGCTGTGGTAGGCACACAACCAGAACTACATGTCTGCATAGTGAAGACAACAGCTTTCTTCCAGGCTATCAGTTCTACAGAAAACAGTCCTCTTAGGGTTAGAGAGATCGAGTTCCATGTGGGGTGATGGAGATGGAATTGAAGGTCCAACAGCCTAAATCTACTGCAGCTAATCTCAAACTCATTTTACTTTCAAACTGAAGTGATTGTGTGAAATGATTGTTTTAGCACCTTCATTATTATATTATTTGATAAGCATTGTAATCTCTGCCCCATTAGACTGTGCTTTCATCTGTGGCATGGGTTGCATCTTATTTACTTTTGTACCCCCAATGCTTAGCAGTGTCAGTAATGTAAACAGAGCAAAGCAGGAACACCTCATCAACTTAGTACGTTTTGAGCAACTGACTGTCCTTTTTGATCACTGCTTTCCATATTTGACTTACTCCCAAAAGATAAACATGGCACATAGTAGGTGTATAATAAATATTTATTGTCAATTGATTATAAAATAGCACCCGTCCTTGCCTGTAGGAATTTGGGTATTGCTTTGTTGTTGTTTAAGTAAACTGCATTTATAGAGCTATATTTAGACAGATTTGTTTACTTTTCTTAGTTTTGACAAATTGTTTGAAAGTGTACTTTTGAAATACTGCTTATGCATCTTGTTGAAGGTACTTATCACACAATTCTGATGATGATAGAATGATTTCAACAGTAGTATAATATCTCTGTACATTGTATAGATACTATTAGAGATCTAGGATGCTTTCCTATTAGTGGATGTTCACTGAGAACTCTTCTGAAAATGTGGTACCTACTGTCTACAAGCACAGGTCTACCTAACAACATGGAAGATTGAGCCACTGGCTTAGTTTTATGTCTCTCTTTCTCTCTTTTTTTCTTTTTTCTTGACTGGGTCTCTATCAGACAGAGTCATTGGATAATTGCTCAAACAGCTCAAGTGTGGTTTGGGTAAATCAGCAAGGCTGGGGAATCATTTGCCTGACATAAGATGGAAAAAATTTTGCCATTTAAAAAAGGTGAAAAAGTCATTTTAATCACAGGAACACTTGTGTACTGGAAACTGGAATGACTAGTTTCTTTCAGGCGCACAGCAAATGTCAGAACTTTTTAGAATGTTTGGCTGCAACCTGTGCCATAGTCTTCAAGATTCTCTGTTCCACTCTCACTTTTTAAAAAAATATATTTTATTGATTTTTTACAGAGAGGAAGGGAGAGGGATAGAGAGTTAGAAACATTGGTGAGAGAGAAACATTGATCAGCTGCCTTTCTGCACACCCCCAACTGGGGATGTGCCAGCAACCAAGGTACATGCCCTTGACCGGAATCGAACCCGGGACCCTTCAGATCCCAGGCCAACGCTCTATCCACTGAGCCAAACTGGCCAGGGCTCCACTCTCACTTTTAAGGGGTACTGCTCTTTGACAGGAAGTGGTCAGCTTCCTCTCCTCTCCTCTCCTCTCCTCTCCTCTCCTCCCCTCCCCTCCCCTCCCCCCTTCACTTCCCTTCCCTTCCCATCTGTCATCTACCACCCACAGAAGTTTGGAATATTTAGCCCCTAGATGTTTCTTATAAATAGTCATAAAATTCCACTTAACACATAAAGAGACTATGAGGATGTAAACATTAATTAAATTGTGAACCCAAGTGAAAGCATTTCTATATTAAATGGCCATCAGAAATAACCACATTCTAGTAAGAGCAGCTTAAATCTTGATTTTGGCTACAGAATTACAAATCCTAATAAGGGAAGAGGCTCCGGCTTAGGGATGAGACAATGCCATTTGTAACAAACCAAGACAAACTGTTTCTCTGAAATGTGGGTCAAAACATCATTGCTGGTTTCTTGAAAATGTCATCAAATGCAGTTTAGATCACTTTAAACTTATAAGTAGTACACAGAAGGAACAGCCTCATGGAAAAGAAATATAAATCTAGAGCACTTTAATTAGTTGTTTTCACCTTTGACTCAAGAATCAATATTTACATGGTGAGATATATTTTTTATAAAATGTCACAAAGTAAAACTGTTGGTGTCAATTAAAATGTTCTCAATTTCTGAAGCAACTGCATGCTTCCTTTTTTGAAGTTAAAGGCTTTTCAAGAAAGATTAAAATAAGTATGCAGTCCCAGCCAGTTGTTACTGTAATCCTTCTGAAAGATTAGCCAGTAACAATTGTTTTAACTCCTGATTGCTTGTATTGTTGACACGACTTTTCCAAATCCTTCTTGGAATAAAACACAGGAAAAGGGGGACATAATGCCTGTTATTCCTACAATTCATTTAGACAATCTGCTTTCCTTTCTTCAGATTTGATTCACACACATTTTCCTGATGTGTCAGAAAAGCTGGACACACCTCATGGCTCTGGCTTTACCTCTGAGTAAATTATTTTTGGGTCAATTTCCCCCATGTCTGCTCCTGGATTTTCATTTGAATCAAAAGCAAGCTTTGAATTCACTTTTGATGTTGCCAACCACAAGTTTTGAATAACCCACCTCTTCTCGAACTCTTCTCTTTTTCCTCGCCCAAGAAACCTATTTTTAAGAAATATATTTTTATTGATTTCAGAGAGGAAGGGAGGAGAGATAGAAACATCCTATCTAATAATAGACAAACATGGTAATTGCCCGTACCTTCCCTACGCCTCCCCCCGGCTAATCAGCACAATAGGCAAAGTAACCACCAACAAAGATGGCGGATAATTTGCATACTGCAGGCAGGGTGGGACAACGCCATCCCGCCTGCCCCGCTGCCATCTGGGCCTGCTATTTTCGACCCATGGCAGCAGGGCGGGGCAGCGCCATCCTGCCTGCCCGGCGGCGCTCCAACCCCCGGATTGGCCCTGCCATGTGCGCGACCCGGGGCGGCACCCCAATCCCCGGATCGGCCCTGCCATCTGCCACCCAGGGAGCGGGCCTAAGCCAGCAGGTGGTTATCTCCCGAGGGGTCCCAGACTGTGAGAGGGCACAAGTGGGGCTGAGGGACCCCCCCTCCCGCCCTCCCCTGCCAGTGCACAAATTTTTGTGCACTGGGCCTCTAGTCAATAATAAGAGAGAATCATTGGTTGACTGCCTCCTGCACACCCCCTACTGGGGATCGAGCCCACAACCCAGGCATGGCCCTTGGTTGGAATCAAACCCGGGACCCTTCAGTCCGCAGACCAATGCTCTATCCACTGAGCCAAAACAGTGAGGGCCGAGCTAAGTTTTTAAAGTAAGCTGCTGAATTGAAGAGGCTTATCATCTGTCTACCTAGGTGTTAGGTGAAGTAGACAATAATGAAGGAAGAAACCAGTTGCTCGATTTGTTGGAGCAGTAAGTTAATTAAGTAAAAATATTTTATCCTCACCTATTATTAAGGGTACCCTTATTTTTTCTTATACCATAGATGAGGAAACTGAGGTGTACACAGGTTAAACAATCTTGCTCAGATCACACAGTTAGGCACCAGCAGCACAGAGACTTGACTTCAGGTCTGTGCCATTTTGAGGACTGTTTATCTCTCTCTCTCTTTTTATTATTATTGATTTTAGAAAGGGAGGGAGAGGGAGAGAGAGATAGAAACATCAATGATGAGAATCATTGATTGGCTGCCTCCTGCACCTCCCCCCCCCCCCCCCCCCCCCCCGCACTGGGGATCGTGCCTGCAACAGGGCATGTGTCCTTGGCCGGAATCAGCCCCGGACCCTTCAGTCTGCAGGCCAACGCTTTATCCACTGAGCCAAACCATCTAGGGCAGGACTGTTTATCTCTTAACTACCGTATTACACCAACCCATCCAACTGTTTAGAAACATCTGCAATAGATAATACAAATAACTTTTTTATGGGAACAACTCAAAGCTCAGCTTATATGAATGTTGGGTCTGTAGTCCTGCCATGGTTAGTACTTACAATGATGCCCAAATGCCTTTGTTGTGTCCAGAGAGACAAGTATCGGTTCCCAGGGGTGGGATGTGGGAGGTGGGGTGGGGAAGAGTAAACCCTGGAAAACCAATTTATATTTAAAAGAGCCCAAAGAGATTGATGTATAAAATGGAAGTTCAAATTATTTCTGTAAAGAGAAATATATACCTATAGAATTACAAATTTGAAAATTTGATCGTTTGGAGAGAGTTTTCCCTTTAAGTAGGTAGATTTTTTTAAGAGATCCATGAATATATTAGAAAGTTTCTATAATCAGAAAAAAAATGTTCCTGCTGGATTTTTTTTTTAAAAAAAACTGCTATAGCTGAGTGATTGTTATAGGCTGAATTGTATCTCCCGAAATCCACAGCATCTCAGAATGTGACTGTATGTGGAGACAGGACCTTTAAAGCAGTAATTAATGTAAACGAAGGTCAGAGGGGTGGGCACTAGTCCAATATGCCTGGCGTCCTTGTAAGAAGAGATTAGGACACAGACCTGTGCTCGCACAGAGGAAAGACCACGTGGGGCACAATGAGAAGGTGGCCCTGTGTGAGCCAAGGAGAGGCCTCAGAGGAGACCACATCTGTGTACACCTTGACGCTGGGCTTCCAGCCTCCAGAACTGTGAGGAAACAAATTTCTGTTGTTTAAACCATTCGGTCTGTTATGACAGCTCTAGCAAGCTTACACAATTAAAATATTTTATTGTAGAAGTATTTCCATTTCACTAATCAATATTGGTTATGAAAATTCAGAGTTTCCGCTCTAAACAGTCCTGAGATATGCTGAATGAATTTTAATCTATTTCCTAGATTCTGTATTTATCTGTCCTTTGCATTTTCTTCACTAATAAATCATATTATTTTTTATTACCTTGATTAGATCTGGTAAAATTCTAGATCAGCACTGAACAATTAAAACACAATGTGAACCATTAAAGTTCACATTATTAAAGTTTCTAGAGCCACGTTAAAAAATGAAAAGAAAAACAGGTGAATTTAATTTTAATAATATATTATAT
>NW_005370908.1:1235935-1239193 GCF_000412655.1 Myotis brandtii | reverse complement strand
TTTAATAATATATTATATATATTAATATACTAGAGGCCCAGTGCACGAAAATTTGTGCATGGCGGCGGGGGGGGGGTGTCCCTTAGCCTGGCCTGCACCCTCTCACAGTCTGGGAGGCCCCCCCTACATCACCCCTCCACTGCTGCTGGTCTCCATAGCCCCCCATCACCATCCCCTCCCTCTGCCCCCTGGCACATGCCAGCCACCCCGGCCCTGCCCACGGGTCGTTCAGCTGTTTGGTCAATTTGCATATTATGCTTTTATTATATAGGATACTATCTTATAGGTAAATATTGTAGATGATATGTCCAAAGTAGGATAATTTCAACATGTAGTCCATATAAAGTTATTAATGAGAAAATTTTCATATTAAGTCTTCAAACCATAATGTTTATTTTATTTGTAGAGCAAATATCATTTTGGCAGGAAGTGGTCACATTTCAGATGTTCCACAATTAGTACAGCTGGTGGATGGGATGGCTTCAGACCTATTGTAGAGAATTTATTTATTTATTTATTTATTTATTTATTTATTTAGAGTATGGGCTTTGAGACAGACCAGCGCTCATATCTGTCTTCTCCCTTTTACATGCTCTTGGCAAGTGTTTAGCTACTGTGAGCTTAGTTCTACTTCTTTACCTATAAAATAGAAATGAATAATGCCTGTTTTTATGTTGGTGCTACATAAAAAGTAGAGACTTTTTGTATCTCTCGCTATATAAATTTCTATCTATCTATCTATCTATCTATCTATCTATCTATCATCTATCTATCTATGAAATTGAAGAATACTGGTATTGTGGGTATACCATAAATGCTAGCTGTTATTAGTATCCTCTTTTATGCTTTTAATTTTTTAAAAAAATATATATTTTTTTATTTCAGAGAGGAAAATAGAGAGAGAATGATGAGAGAGAATTTTTGATCGACTGCTTCTTGCATGCCTCCTACTGGAGATCAAACGGCAAGCCAGACATGTGCCCTTTCCAGGAATCAAATGGTGACCTCTTGGTTCATAGGTCAATGCTCGACCACTGAGCCATGCCAACAGGGCTAAATTTTTAAATTGAATTTATTGGGGTGTCACTGGTTCACAAAATTATATAGGTTTCACAGCTGTTTGGTCAATACACATCATCTGTATATTGTATTGTGTGTTCACCACCTGAAGTTAATTCTCCTTCCATTTTTATTTATTGCAGATAATTTTTTTAAAATATATTTTATTGATTTTTTACAGAGAGGAAGGGAGAGAGATAGAGAGTTAGAAACATCGATGAGAGAGAAACATCGATCAGCCGCCTCCTGCACATCTCCCACTGGGGATGTGCCCGAAACCCAGGTACATGCCCTTGACCGGAATCGAACCTGGGACCCTTCAGTCCGCAGGCCGACGCTCTATCCACTGAGCCAAACCGGTTTCGGCTATTGCAGATAATTTAAAAGACATCTTCCTCCATCAGTACTGTATTTTCACATCTTTTTTAAAAATATATTTTTTATTGATTTTTTTACAGAGAGGAAGGGAGAGGGTAGAGAGTTAGAAACATCGATCAGCTGCCTCCTGCACACACCCTACTGGGTAGGTGCCTGCAACCAAGGTAGATGCCCTTGACTGGAATCGAACCTGGGACCCTTGAGTCCGAAGGCCAACGCTCTATCCACTGAGCCAAACCGGGTAGGGCTTACACATCTTTTTAAGGCAGCACTTCTGCAGATGGCTGAGGTTACCTGTAGTATGTTGATTATTTGAAGTTTCAATTTAAAACATGATATGCTTTTAACTGAGAGCATAAACTTTATTAGTTCAGTGTCATTGTAAGTACAGATTCTTGATCAACAAAGAGATAGTCACTACTAAAGTTTCAATCAGGTAAAATTTTCTACCAGAACCATTCCATTTTCTTCAATAGGTATTTATGAAATTTCCTGCTACATGCAAGGTATGAAGAGGGAAATATGTGTAAGATAATTTATTTTCAAGTTGAATTATCTTAAATATTGAAAATCTCTAAAATGACAAAATGCTTTCATTTTGGTTTATTACTATGTACTGACATATGTAATCTCATTTATCCTTTAATTAGAGGCCTGATGCACAAAATTCATGCAAGAATAGGCCTTTCTTCCCCCGGCTGCCGGCACTGGCTTCCCTCTGGCAACCGGGACCCGGGCAGCCCCGGCTTCATCTGGAAGGTCGTCTGGAAGGATGTCTGGTCTAATTAGCATATTAAGCTTTTATTATTATAGATAATCTTATGAGCTTTATACAAATGAGAAAATTGAAGCCTATAGATTTTAAGCAAATTTCCTAAGATCACATTGTTCAAAATTGATATTGGTGAAATTTTTCATCCATATTTGTTTGATTTTAAAGGATTTGTACTACAGTTTATTCCAGTGCATGCTTTATATTTGTGAAGTTTCAAAGCAACATGAAGTGTGTATCAATTTTTCAGAAATCATTAAGCCTAGTTCTCAAGAGTATGGATTTTGGAGTAGGCTGGACTCAAGTTCAAGTTCCAGCTTTTCTACTTACTAATCCTTCTTTCTTTCTTTCTTTCTTTCTTTCTTTCTTTCTTTCTTTCTTTCTTTCTTTCTTTCTTTCTTTCTTTCTTTCTTTTCTTTCTTCCTTCCTTCCTTCCTTCCTTCCTTCCTTCCTTCCTTCCTTCCTTCCTTCCTTCCTTTCTTTTTTTTTTTTTTCCTTACTTATATTCTAGAAGCATGTCTTCTCATTTAGAAAACGGGCATTGTGATGGTTCCTATCTCTTAGGGTTGTATAAGGACTGAGTGAGCTAATTTAGGAAAAGCACACCGTGCAAGGCTTATACTAATGACTCACCGTTGTGAGCTGCTTGTTCTTTTTTATCATAAGCAGTGATGGGCCTGGTGTATTTGAACGCTTTCAATTTACAGGAATTTTTTTGACTACTTAATATAGCAGAATACATTTTTTATACATTAAATATGACTAAGCAGAGAAGCCTGAAGTACTTTTCCATAATTAACTCCGCAAACCGTTTTCAAGAATGAGAACAGCTTTCAGATCTGACATTCACCAACAGCTACAGGAGAGGACAGCGCTGATGTCTTTTCTACCTAGGAACGAACAGCTTTATCCTTCAGAGGGGGTGACCTTGATTTCTCTCTGAAAGATACCTGAATTCTAGCCAATGCTGCCTTCGGATTTGACACACCACCTGACCCATTGCAAAGGAGATAGACGAATAAGGTTTTTCGAAGGTCACATCTAAGCCA
>NW_005370908.1:1218552-1235845 GCF_000412655.1 Myotis brandtii | reverse complement strand
CCCATGGTTTTGCTATGGCTGAAGATTGCATTAAAGCAATTGGAACAAAATATAAATGAACCAATGAACAGAACAGAAATAGAGAAAGAAAGAGGAAAAAAGAAAAGAGCTCCTGTCTAGGGTTCAAATGCTCCCACTCGTCAGTTAGTCTTAACCCTTTTGATAATTACATTATGTGCAGCAGCAAAGAAACTAAAGGGGATAAAGGTCTTAGGAGTTATATTGATAAACTATGTGTGGTGCTCAAAAATGGCATGGAATATCTTGTTCAAGCTGTAAAAATATATTAGCATGTCATGTTATCTTCATAAATTCTTCTCACACATAGGGTGGGTGGAGTCCCCAAATCCCAAGGCACATTACCAATTCGGCTGGTCACTGCAATTCATCAATTGTTTTGTCACATATTTGCAGGCTCACAGTTGGGACTGAGGTATTATGATTCTAGAGGGTTTGATAATAGGTGAATTATTAGCTGTTGGGGACAGATTTGTTTCTGAGCCTTTCTGTGGCCGTCTCTTATATAGGAAGGCAATCATTCTCATGGAATGTGCCCCCTCAGACTTAAAGAGATTTCGAATATAGCTTGTAATTTTTTTCCTAGTAAAATTTCATTAGTGGTTAATTATGACTGGTAGAGCTTTCCGGAAGTTCACCAAGTGTGTTGAGAGTTCAAACATGTCAAATTTTAAACAATCTCATGAAGGGACAACTCTGTGTAATCTATGCCACCATGTTTACACACATTGTGTACAGTCTGTCTATGTGTTATTGCATGTTGAACTTGTGAGTTTAACCTTTTTGGAAAATAAAACCTTTTAGAATTTATTTTTTCATAGGCTGAGCAATTTTATTCTTTGTTTTTTTTTTAGTATTTGTCTAGTGCTGCATGATTTTGGGGGAGAAATAATTCATTCCAAGGAATCTTTAAGTAGCATCAAACTTTGATAAGGATGCCAGAAGTTAAATGCTTTTTGTGGGTGTTGAAAATCAGGCCAAATATACCCATAGTGTACTTAATCCTAGTCATTCCTAACTAGGAACTTATCAAAGAAGCCAGATCATATCTATGGCAGATTAAGCATTATCCATTTCTCTTCTAAAGATGCACATTTATGGAAACAGAGAGGAGATAAAACATGAAATAATGTAATAAACTTCTCAAAAATTCTTCTCAAAATTTCAAGTTTCTATTATAGAAGGGTAACTTGACATTAAAATAGGTACTATGGTCCACAAATTGTCATTAACTCCAAAATTAACTTGCCTATTAAAATATTATTAATTGCTTATATTTTTTTCCAGTGAGGGTGGGAGGATATGCAAATAAGAAAAAGTGTCCAAATAGTCAATACAAAACACAGTTATATTAAATAATTAATTAAACACATTATTTAATTATTAAGCACATAAATAAAAATCAGATAAACACATGATTTACATTATGCTGAATTTAAAGTTTTTGCTAGGACTACAACTCTGTGAGACCTGTGTGCTGTTTTCCTGGAGACTGGGTTTGCAATTTCCTAGCTGGAAAATATAGAAGGAGAAATGACAAAAATTTAAAAATGGAAAAAATGGTCACCTTGGCAACAGAACTTCCAAATGGAGTTCATGTACAGTAAACATTTTAGAAACTGGGGTAGATTTAAAATATTACTAAAGAGTTTTTGCTGTGTTGGGATGGAAACATTTTTGGGGGTGAGGGACATTTCTGTCTCATCAAAGAATTATCTGGCTGAATTATCTGGGATGCGATTCAGAGCCTGAAAAAATTGATTCTATGCTATAAAGGGCTCATAATTAAAATGGGGTATAAGTCATGGACACTATATATCCACCCAGCAATTATGTGAGTTGTTTCTGATAAGTTGCTGTGATCCCTTTTGTCAGCCCTAAATGCCACTTTAGAGAGCCTTAACCTAGGGCAGACTCAGTTCTAGATGTTCTAGTATAAAGTGCATTATGGAGGATACAAAAGAAATCTAAGCCATAGACTCAATATTCTAGAAATTTATAGTCTATTTTGGGAAAGCAGCACTCTCTCATAGGAGTAGAGAGAGGGAGAAGACCAACGTGGCCTTGAGGTACTAGGGAATGATTTCACTGAGATAGGAAATTATCAGGGAGGTTGATAACATACATAAGCTTATGTTGGGAGCTGGATAGATGTGGAGGTTGAGATACATCTGGCATGAGGAGTTAGATAGCCCTTCTTCCTCTTATTTATTTGTTTAACTCAGTCACTCACTGAACACATATTTATTAGGTATTCACCATGGGCCAGGGGCCTCGCTAAAGTGCTGATAACAAAGAACATAGTTACTGCCTTCATGAAGTTTAAGGTCTACAGGGTAGCAGGCACTAAACAAACGGTGGTGAGCTATAGTAAAGAAAAGCAAGGTGCCATGAGAAAGATTATGGATTGGGAATTGCAGATCTGAAGAAGGAAGATTCTAGCTGAAGATTCAAAGGATATGCTTATCTCTCTATATAAAACCCTAATGTGCAAATAGACCAAACAATGGAACAACCAAACAATCGAACAACCGGTCGCTATGATGTGCGCTGACCACCAGGGGGCGTGCGCGGAACATGGCGGGCGTCAGCAGCAGGTGGCAGAACATGAAACATGGCTGGCGTCAGCCATGGCGGGATGGTGGGGCAGGGGAGCGGGGGCGCCAGACTGAGGCGGGGTGCCGGTTGCTGTCATCGGGCGAGCCTCTGGTGGTTACTGAAAATTCTTTGCCCTGCGTGCCACTGTCCCACCTGGTGCTCATACCTGCTGCCAGTGCCAGCCCTGCTTGCACCCGCTGCTGGTGCCAGTCCCAATTGTTCGGTACTGTCAGTGGGTGGGAGCGGCAGCTGCCAGACCCGATCGCCCCTCAGGGCTTCTCCACCTCCCTCTGCTCCTGAGGAGCGATTGGGGCTGGCAGCTGCCTCTTGCATCTGCTTCCAGCGCTGGCCCCGCTCGCACCCGCAGTCAGTGCCAGAGCTGCCGCTTGCACCCGCTGCTGGTGCCCAGTGCTGGTCCCAAACGCTCAGCGCAGTCAGTGGGTGTGAGCAGAGACTGCCGGCCCTGATCGTCCCTGAGGACTTCTCCACCTCCCTCGGCTCCTGAGGGGTGATTGGGGCAGCAGCTGCCACTTGCACCCACTGACGGTGCTGGCCCCACTCGCACCTGCTGCTGGCGCTGGCCCCCATCGCTCAGTGCCATCAGTGGGTGCAAGTGGGGCTGGTGCCATCAGCACATGGGAGCAGCAGGAGCAGGGCTGCTGGCAGACAGGGGACTGGGGTCTGCGGTGGGAGGCGCTGGGTGGGGGCATAGAGGATGGGCTGAGACCTGCCCCTGTGCCCACCGCATCCTCGTGGCCCACAGTTCCTTTCAAGGTGCACGAATTTGTGCACTGGGCCCCTAGTTAAAATATAAAGACACACATAGGAGATGCTAAAATCATATGGAATTCTCTACCAAATTGCTCTTTCATAATTATGTGTCTGTTAAATAAAATCAAGAAATATTTAGGACATGCTCATTTAATTCAGCAAGTGTATTAGGACATGCTCATTTAATTCAGCAAGTGTATCAGTCAGGGGCCCAGCAAGAATCAGATGCCACCTGCAAAATAAAGAACTTGGGTTTAATTAGTTTTATAAAGTGGTGGTGACAGTGTAAGGAAATGACAAGGGCTGTCACAATCTCTAGACTCAAGGGACAAGGCAGGAGACATGGTTACCAAAAGCCACAAGGATAAAGTAGGGGAGAGAGAGGCAGTATTGCCTTGGGAAAGTTGAGGGACATAACAGCCTGAAGTGCCCTCCTAATTTGGGAGTCAGGGGGATAAATTTTCAGATCTCACTCTCCCTTTCCTTGTCTCCTGATGGAACACCCCTTTGGCTGTTCCCAATTAGAAGTCAGAGGGTGATGTGTTCCACACAGGCCAGACTCCCAGTGTAGAAATCACTGTCTGGAAGGTGGAGCATAGATCTTGGGGGGAAACAGAAGATATCCCACATACCAAGTCTATTCAAAGCACCTACTCTGGGCAAAAAATATGTGGGAGGCAAAAGAAATGAAAGCCTAGTGAAAATATTGATAAAATTTGTTTTGTTTTAACTCACGTATGATAGGAGTGGTGTGATCTGTCAGAATAAAAAAAATATGGCTGCCTAGATACTATGATAGTAGCCCTTTCTTCTAAGATTTTTCCTATTTGGTAATTCAGACTTGTCTCCTAGTGGCTGTGTTTTCTCCACACTGTATGTTATGGCAGTGTCAGGGGGAGTGCCACAGCCAGAAATAATCTCACAACTGAGCATGCACAACCAGACTTACGCAGGCACGTACAACACCTTCTTACAACGCCATGCTGTCTTGAGATGATGGCTCTGCTCTTTCTTCGTGTGGCTTTGCAATTTCTTTTCTCAGCAAGGCTGAGGATGTAGAAATGAGGGGAGACAGAAACTGAAGTGTGCTGGTAATACTAGCTGACATTTGAACACTGGGATTCCTGTTCAGAGGAAGGAATGGCTGTATTTACCAAATAACCCCAATTCCCCTTTCTGCCTTCGTTTCAAATTCTGCAGGAATAAGACAGCTCTGAAAATTTACGAGCCATAACTTGCTCTTCATTACTTGGTCACAGGGTAAGCAATGAGCACCCACGCCTAAGGGTCACCTGCGGGTCTGGAAATCTTTGTAATTTTATAGGGAAGTTCATTGGCTGCAGGAGGAGTGATGAGGTGCTGAGAGGCCACGCAGTCACCAGGGAGGCTGCTAAATAGTTTTGTTAATAATAAGGATATACTTGTGTACAGAGGTCTTTAGTTACAACATTTTCCCCAAACGTGAGAATCTAAGTTAATTCTTACAGTGGCCCCATGAGTTGGGTAGGGCAGGCCTCACTGACTCCCAATTCAGATGAGAAATTGAGTCTCAGAGGCCAACTGACCTGCCAGGGTCCCGGTGGCTGAGAAGTAGCAGAGGTTCTGGAAACCAATGCCAATTTTCAAAAAACGTTTCCAAAGGACTTCAGAGCAGAGAATATCTAGGCCTCTTACTGTTCTCAGAAAATTTGAGTGTGGGGATAATCAAGAGATTCTTTTTCACTGAGTTTTGTTTGTAAATTTGTCCAATGAAATAAACAACTGTGGTTGGATGTAAAATTATACTCTGAAATAATTTTCAAATACCTCTTTCCTTGTTTTTCCCCCCTACACAGAATACTAGTAGCAGGACTGGAAGCTATTTGAGGACAGTATCCATCCTGTGTCTTTCTTCTATGTCGCAAGTGCTTGGTAAAATGAGGACTCACTGTGGTGTTTTGAATAAAAGAGTTCCATGACCTGACTTACAGTTTTAAAATGGCTCCTTAGGCCACTATGTTGAGAACAGACATAGGGGTAAGTTAAAAGCAGGGGAATCCAGTTATAAAGTGATTGCACTCATCAAAGTGAGGGATGAGGACAGTGTTTTGGACAAAAGTGGTAGCAGAGGAGGTGGTAACACATATTGAACTTGGATATATTTTGAAAGCAGAGCCAACAGGATTTCCTGGCAGTTCAGACATGGGTTCTGAGAGAAAGAGAGGAGAGGATTAATACAAGTGTTCTGGCCTTAGCAACTGGAAGGAAGGAGGTGCCATCAATGAAAATGGGGAAGAATGAGGTGACGCCATTTGGAGAGAAGATCAAGAGTACAGTTTTGGAAATGTTGAGCTTGAGGTGCCTATTACACATCTGTATTAGTTATTTTCCACCCCCCCCCCGTGTAACGAATTACCAGAAGTGTGGTGGCTTAAAATAACGCCCATTTATGAGTTCACAGTTCTGTAGGTCAGAAGTCATGGCTGGGTTCTCAGTTCAGGTTTCTCAAGGCTGAAGTCCAAGTGTCCATCAGGAGTTCTTGCCTGCAGTCTGTGGGGAACAATACGCTTCTAGGCTCATTTAAGTTGTTAGCAGAATTCAGTTTCTTGTGGTTGTAGGACTGAGATCCTTGTTTCTTTGCTGACTGTCAGGTGCGAGCCATTCTCAACATCTAGAGGCCACTCGGAGGTCTTTGCTCCAAGGCCTTTTCCATTTTCTACAATGGAAAATGTCCTTATTTCCTTAGGTTGAATTTGTCTCTCTGACTCACTTTTCTGAGAAGAAATGAAGAAAACACTGTTTTTAAAGGGCTCATGTGACTAGGTCAGGCCCACCTGGATATGTAGTCATGGATATGAAGTCTTACCATGAATAATATTATATAGTTGTTCTTCTTTTCATGGGTTTGCTTTGTTTTTCACTTGCTAGTACCTTACCATAGATACTTAGTTCATCAGTTTTGAGACTTTCAACATTTTTCTGTAGCTGTTAGTGCAGTAAGATCAGAAAAGGAAATTAGAGGCATAAGGAGAAATAAAACTGTCATTATTTATAGATAACTATATAGAAACTATAAGAATATTTAAGTAAATTATTAAAGATAAAAAAGGTATACACTGATTCAATTAGACTGTTTAAGAAGAAAGCAAGGGAATAGTGAATGTGGGATTCAGTGGGGAGGCAGGAGGTGAGAAAGGAGACTATATGACTAGATGTAAATTGTTATCAGGGTGCTAGCTTATGTTTTTAATGATGATTTCTTGAATACTTATCACATTATTAAAAATGCTAACTAAATCATCAGGCAACTAAATAAAGGTAAGCCAAGCCTGGACCAATAATGAATGTGTGTTATGAATTAAGAATTTTGATTACTCTAATTCTGTGTATGTTAAGCACAAATGAAAAAATAAAAATATATATTTACAGTTACTATGTGTTTATCACTTTACTATATATGAAATGCTTTCACACCTATACCTAATCTCAATAAACAATTAAAATATCTAATGCAATTCTCACAATGATTCTGTGAAGTAGAGCTTTATCCTCAATTTCCAGTAAAGAGAGATCTAGGAATATTAAATAAATGCCACATTGCTCACAGGTAGTATTATTAGAACTTGAGTCCAGTTGTTATCCTATACTTCACACCAAACATTATGTATAGCAATGTTTTCCAAATCGGTCCAACTCTACTTCCTGAGCAGTCATGCGCTTATTAGCTGTATCATTGATTTAGACACAATTTTTGTAGAACTGATTACATTCAGTTTAGCACAGTATTACATGTCATTAAAAGAATTTTAGTGCATGTAGTTTTTTCTCTCCAGTCAGTGTCTGAGATGTCTGCAGACAGGCAGTCATGCCTTTTGTATTGGGAGCAATATTTTTTGTTGAATGAAACATCTTATTCATTCATTCAACCATCACTTAATCATCATTCACTGTAAGCCAGAGGCTGTGCTAAATACTGACATATGAGAATTCATTTTTTATTCATTAATTTAACACACATTTGTGTTTACCATTTGCCAGGTGCTTGAGATACAGGTATAAATAAATTACATTTCTAGTTTCATGGACCTTACATCTTAGTAGGGGAAGCAGATAATAAAGAAATAAATAACAAATATGCATATATTATCAAGTAGTGACAAGGGCTATGAGGACAATAAAGCAAAGTAAAGTGATAGGGGTAATAGAGTGTGAGTATGGGGGTATTTGAGAGGATAATGGTGAGAAAAGGTTGCTTTGGGAAGATGGCATTGGAGTAGTGATTTGAGTGAAGTGAAGGGATGAACCAACATCTGAGAGGAGTGAGTCCTTGGCAGGGGGAAGAAAAAGTCCAAAAGCCTGGGATGGGGATGCCCTTAGCATAATCCAACACTGCAAGAGAGTAAGCTGTGGCCAGAAGGCCCTGAGTGACAGGAAGGGCTCAGTGGAGATGGGGTCAGAGGGGAGGCAGGTGATTGAATCCCATATGTGATGGGAAGACAATAGGTTTTGAATGGGGGACTACATGGTCTGATTTATGGTGAACAAGACAATTAAAAAGAGCCTAAAATGCACTAAAGAAATGTAAAATCTATTATTCAAAATTCCACTATACAAACATTCACAGATGCTTTTATTAAACTATAACATTTAAAAAAGAAACTTACTAAAATTTAAAAAATTCCCCTCTATATGTATGGTCTATGTAGGGTGTGTATATATGAGGTTAATTGTAGGAAATGGCAAATAGCAACTTTAAGTAGAAAATTATAGCTCCAAAAGTTATAAAGATGAGGAATGTAGCATTTATAAACTGATAACTCATATCCAAGAAATGCAATTTATTCATTTGAGAAACAAAACCTTGACTGTTATTTTTACTTCCATATTTTTATATCTAAAAATATTAAGATATGTTTTAAATATTTTATGTAAGATGATAAATTACTATTATTTGAATTGTAGGTCCAAAAAATATTTTAAAAATATTTGTATCACAAGTCTGTCTCATATAAAGGCATAGTGCTTGGTCAGTGGATCTGAAGTGCCGTGAAATAGAAACATAATATGATCTTAGGTATTAAAGAAAGCTCCTTTTCCCCTTTATAAGATCTTAGTGCTGTAATTAAGGGACCTGGGTTGTGATATTAATTTTGATGCTAGTGTGACAGGCAATTTTGAGCAAGACGAAAATAATGATGGTAACAATGCCTGTAAATTGAGTGCTCATGTCAGGCCCTGTGTGAGCTACACGCTTTATGTTGGTGTTTTCTTGCCAGAGTCTGAACCACATGAGAGAGGAAACAAAAGGGGTTGGATGGCAATCCAAATATCACCTTCACGACTAATGAAGCCATTATCAGACAACGTGGCAACGGCAGCCTTCCACATGCTCCATCGTGGAAACGTGTTTTGCATCCAGCCATCAGCCACGCTGGTTGACTGTAGGATTTTCCAAATGAAGGACCATCTAAGGTGAATAGAATAGAGCGGAAGTTGGGTGTCCTGTGGGCAGCTGCTCCCGGGATAAAGGGAGAGAAAGGATCTGGGCTGCACAGCTCTATCTCCTCCAAAGTCATAATCAGGGGTATTTAAGGAAATTCCCTCTTCACCAAAACTGTGGAATTGGGGGAGAACTGTTCTTCATAGACAGGTATGCATTAGCTCACTCTCACAGAAACCCTGTAGAGTAGGTATTATTACAACAATTTTATAGACACAGAAACAAAGACACAGAGAAGTGAAATAAGTCTCCAAGGCCGCACAGTAAGGCTGCGGTGGAAGCCGCCTTGAACCCAGGCAGTCTGGCACTAGAGTTCACGTTCTCAGCCGCCATGCCCTCGGCTTCTTTCATCTTTTTGAGTGAGCTTTCATATCTGGAAAATAAAGGGGTTCCACTAGAAAAATCTCTAAAATTCCCTTTCAACTTTAAAGTGCTGTAATATGACTTGAGGTTTATTGTAGAAATATCTGGGTATGTAAAATATTTTAAAC
The DNA here is from genome assembly GCF_000412655.1 of Myotis brandtii. Taxonomy (NCBI): domain Eukaryota; kingdom Metazoa; phylum Chordata; class Mammalia; order Chiroptera; family Vespertilionidae; genus Myotis; species Myotis brandtii. The sequence continues at coordinate 1,226,488 of NW_005370908.1, read as the reverse complement.
TCCTCAGGCAAGGGATAATATGGAACAACGTTATCCCCAACCTAAAATATTATTTTGATGAAAAGTCATAGTGGGTAATTGTAACCCAATTCTCTTTTCAATGTGGAAAACTGAACAGTTTAAAAAGGAACAGACAGACGGAATTTCGCTAACGCGTCCAAGAAGGAAATATGATTTCACATGCATATTATATGCAAGTTTATGAATGCAGTCATAGTGTCTGGAATCTAGGTAGGAAACTATGATGAAAATCAGTGAAGTAAAATATCAAAATAAAACATTGCATGACAACTCCTAATGGGGTGCAATGTGGCGACTTTAATAAAACCACTTGGGAGTCTTAACAGGAGGCCTAAGTGGCTGACGGGTTCTGAATTTCCCTGGCGATATTCATACACCACAAAATAAGTGTTCGCTGGCAATAACTCAAAAAGCGACATGCTTCACATGCCTCTGGCGAGATGCTGGAGAGTGATCACCGACAGTTAATTGTGACGTTCTACGTGGTGTCAAATGAAGTACACCCTGGGTTATAATTTCCTAAGAACTTATTTGGAGCAAACATTCTATGGGGATAGTATGTTTCATTGAAGATTTAAAAAAAATCCTTGAATTAATAAGCTTCTAAAACTGGCTCAATATAAGGTCTACTTATGCAATAAATAGTTCAAGTAACTTCATTTTTTTCCTGTGTGTGTTTTTTAAAAAAATATTTGGTCATTTTATAACATCAAGGTTTTTGTTTTGTTTTGTTTAAATGTATCTTTATTGTTGAAAGTATTACGGATATCCCCTTTGTATTCCCCCCATTGACCCTCTCCTGTTTGTTTTTTTAATCCTCACCGGAGGCTATTTTTTCCATTGATTTCTAGACAGAATGGAAGGGAGGGAGAAGGGGAAGAGAGGAGAGAGAGAAACATTGATTGGTTGCCTTCCACATTTGCGGAAGGGAGGGAGAAGGGGAAGAGAGAGAGAAACATTGATTGGTTGCCTTCCACCTTCGTTCCTACCAGGACTGGGGAACCTGCAATTGAGGTATATGCCTTTGATGAGGAATCCAACCTGGGACTCTGTAGTCCTCAGGCCGAAGCTGTAACCACTGAAAAACCAACCAGGGCCAAATCACTTCAATTTTTATGTCAAATTAATTTGGTAGTTGGCAAGGGTCAAATACCTTTATTCAATGCAATACATTTAAATTCTAGTTGATGAGTTTTATTCTCTTCAACAAAAATATTCAAAAGAATGGCATTGCCTTTCCTAATTAAATAGTATATCTTTGATGAGTGTGACTTTAAAAAATAAGTATTTCTTTTCTTTAGGGTATTATGTCTAACTATAGCTCTAATTCTCAGCTCATACCTACAAGTTTCTTTAGTAGAATTTTTTTTTTTTTCAGAATTCTGCTTGCATCTCAGGGGTTCATTGTGAAGATATTTTTCTTTTTGGTTAAAAAGAGATTTTATTTGCTTGCTGAAACTTCATGTGTACTTGCTCTTTCCAAAGTGTGTGTGTATGTGTGTTTTAAACTATAGCTGAAATTATTTCTTGAAAAATTATGGCATAAATGGGATGTTATGATGTTGATTTCCATAAAGAGCCTAAGCATAATTTCTTAATGAACAATTTCATCTATGTTATAAATTTCCTCTAATAATATGTTTATTTTATTGACTACCATCATGAACAATTTCATCTATGTTATAAATTTCCTCTAATATGTTTATTTTATTGACTACCATTTCAGGGTAGAGAACATGAATTAGTAAGAAGCAGAGCTGACTTGCTAAAAGTGTAAATGTCAAAGCCAAGGATGCTGAAACAAAGTGGTGTAAGAAAGTAAATAGAAAAACCACCAGATTTTTTTCTTTATTGCACCGTTACAAAGTGTAATAAAGTCTCTAAACCTGTAGGAAAAAGTAAACCAAAATTGCATTATTTGACTTCTAATTAAATTTAGTTGATGACTTGTTACGAACAAACAAATAGCAAGTAGTACATATGAATGCCTAAATGATTGATAAGTATTCAAATAACTCTAATAATGTCCAGGGTTTAATGACCACAGAGATGCCAGGAGAGGGGATGGCTGTCTCAATAATGAGATTTTATTTGCTGCTTATTTTGAGAACAGTGACTTGGACCTCTTGTGAAATACGCTCTTCTGATTTCTCCAACTATAAATAGCTTGCTTTGGGTCTGATGGCTTCTAATCAGTGAATAATGATTGCTGACTGGGCCTCAGTTATCAACAGCAACAGCAGCATTTAATCCTCATAACAACCTAGTGAAGTAAGGATTATAATTACCTTCCTGTTATCCACACGCAAACCAACACTCAGAAAGTTTAGGTCACTGGCCAAAGACCATCAAACAAGCAAATATAATGGATAGCTATGGTGCTCCCGCTATGTTCTAGGCACTGTGCTGGTTTTGAGGTCTAAACAGAATAGAAGACAGTTTATGTTCTCAATTCCTGGGTCGCCTTCTGGGAAAACAGGTGAATTCCCAGACAACTACCATATAGAAGGCTAAGAGCTAATATATGAAATACTGCATTGGAGTGCGTGAAATATGGAACACATTCCTAGGGTGCGAGGGAAGGCTTCCGCAGGCAGAAAGTAACAGAGCAGGATGAGTTTGCTTTCTGGTGTGTACCTTGCTAGCGAAGGTAGTCTGTGTTCATCTTTACTCTTTCAGCTCTCCAAGGCTTTCATTCTGTGTAACCATTACAGCTTACTACGATGCCACGTGGGAAACGACTCTCTTTTGCATATGTAATGCTAGAATAGACCTTATATTTATTTTCACGGCTGTGTTTAGGAGGGTAATTATTTATTGTATCAAAGAAAGTCTAGACTTGAGAAAAACACTGGATGATTTTCTAGATACATGAAATCCACAGCCAGTTGTTTATAAGATCAGGTTACTATTTGTAAACTCTCAATTGTAATATGTTTTAGCTGCTGAAAAGTGTTTTGTCATTTTGAAATGTTTTAACATTTAGAAGTTCAGCATCACATGGGCCTTCCAGCCACGTGTGTGATTACACGAAGGTACATATAGTGTTGGCGGAACCATCTGCAGATCTGACTAGATTTAAGAATGAAATGCATGACATACTCGGTCAGATTTGGATGCTCTGAGCAGTGGGAGTAGAGCACCAGGATATTGTCTGCCCAGCATCTCTTTTCTAGTAACTGCTCCTCCCTTCTAAATTTACATGGTTGCCATAGGTGTCACCATGTTTATCAATGTGACCATCGATTGGTTCAGGGTGGGAAGAAGATCCAAGCTGGATTATCCCATTATTTGGCTTCACTGATTAGGCCTGGCTAGTCAAAGTCTATTCTGTTTCCATCCCAAATGTGGACTGTAATTCAATTCTGGCATTAACTACTGGAGTTAGTAGTGGACTCTACAGGTGAAGGGCTCAGTCCTCCAAGACTGCCCTCACTTTAGACACCAGCTGCAAGTGGGGTTCCCAGGTCACCCACACTTTTGACTCACCTACTATAAGTTGGGGGGGTTTCTATGGCTCCCTCAGTTTCCATAATTTGATAGAAGTCATAATTACAGTTTTATTATACAAGACACCACTCAGGAACAGCCAAGTGAAAAGTTGTATAGGGCAAGGTCTGGGAGGGTCTCTAGACCTTGCTTTCTCCTCATGGAGTCTGGGGCCCCCTTTCTTGGCATCTCAAGGTATTCACCAATCAGGAAAAGCCTTGCTGTCCAGAGTTCTTGTTGGGGTTTCATTTAGTAGGCACGACTAATGAAATCATTGCCCATGTAATTGCACTCAATCTCTGGCCCTCATCTCTTCTCTGGAGGTCCAGAGGCTGAAAATTCCAACTTTATAGTCAGGTCCCTGTTCTCTCTGGTGAAGCTATCTAGGCACCTACCACAAGTACTTTCATTAACATAATATTTATTCAGAAAATCTCAATGGTTTTTGAAGTTCTATGGCAAGCTCTAGGAACAGGGACCAGAAATATTCTTTATTATACCAGGGAGTCCACCGTTGGAAATTCTGTCAATGAAACTGAGTAAGAGAATTCAATCTCTTTATATTCCTGTAGTGTGATATGTAAAACTTAGGGTTGTTGACTGGTGTGTTTCCCAGAAAGACAGAGGCCCATATGGAGAGAGAAAAAGAAATAGTTTGAGTAACAAAAATAATAGTCTATTTAAATTTAGGTTCAAAATCAAAATGTTTTAATAAACTCAATGTGAAACTTATTTCAATGAGTACTTTTTAAAAGATCACAAGTTGTGTGGCTTTTAATTTGAAAGTGGATATTATCCAAGAAAACTTTCCTTAGGATATAATTCTGTTTCAAGATTTCTCACCATTACACATTATACTCTTAAAATTCAAATGCATTGAAAAAGAAGTCAAATAATATTAACACATGTTAAGACCCTCTAGATAAATTTATCCTTATAAAAGTCTAGCAAGATCAAATCAATGCAACAGACATATGTTTTTCTATCTTGTCTCAGTGTGTGCATGTATGAATGTGTGTTTTCTGTGCTAATACAGATGTAGCAAAAAGTATTTATTTACTTATGAGAATGCTTAAGATTTACTCTCCTAACAACTTATAAGTATACTAGAGGCCCATTGCATAAAATTCATGCACAGGCAAGGTCCCTAGGCCTGGCCGGCGATCAGGGCTGATCAGGGCCTTCCTTCATTCTGCACATCATAGCGAGCGGTCGAACTCCCAGCAGTCAAACTCCCGAGGGGACAATTTTCATATTAGCCTTTTATTATATAGGATAATGCAGTATTATTAACTATAGTCACCATGCTGTACATTAGATTTGCAGAACTTACTCATTTTATAACTGGAAGCTTGTACCCTTTGGCAAAAATCTGCCCATTTTCCCTACCCCCTAGCCCATCTGTGGGCAAATTACGGCCCGCGGGCCGGATACGGCCCGTTTGAAATGAATAAAACTAAAAAAAAAAGACTGTACCCTTTTATGTAATGATGTTTACTTTGAATTTATATTAGTTCACACAAACACTCCATCCATGCTTTTGTTCCGGCCCTCCGGTCCAGTTTAAGAACCCATTGTGGCCCTCTAGTCAAAAAGTTTGCCCACCCCTGCCCTAGCCCCTGGTGACCCCTATGCTAACATCTGTTTTTAAAAGTTTGACTTTTTTTCTCTCTCCATAATTCTTTTAAAAATATATATATTTTATTGATTTTTTACAGAGAAGAAGGGAGAGGAATAGAGAGTTAGAAACATCGATGAGAGAGATAGATCAGCTGCCTCCTGCACACCCCCCACTGGGGATGTGCCCGCAACCAAGTACATGCCCTTGACTGGAATCGAACCTGGGACCCTTGAGTCCGCAGGCTGACGCTCTATCCACTGAGCCAAACAGGTTCGGCCCTCCATAATTCTTTATTGTTGAAAGTATTGTATATGTCCCCCCTTCGCATTGACCTCCTCCAGCCCGCCTCTGCCTCCTCCCCTCCTGCCCCAGGCCCTCACTGCCCCATTGTCTCTAGCCATTGGCCATGCATATATTCATACAATGTTCTTGATTGATTACTTCCCAGACACCCACCCTCCCCCACCTCCCCTCTGAGATTCCATACTCTGTTCCTTGACTCCATGTCTCTGGATCCACTCCGTTCATCAGTTTATTTTGTTACTTAGATTCCACATATGAGTGAGATCATGTAATACTTGTATTTTTTTGACTGACTTATTTCATTTAGCATGATACCCTCCAGGTCCCTCCATGCTGTCTCAAAGGGTAAGAGATTCTTCTTTTTTACTGTTGCATAGTATTCCAAGGTATAACTGTACCACGGCTTTTTTATCCACTCCACTACTGATGGGCACTCGGGCTGTTCCAGATCTTATCTATTATAAATTGTGCTGCTATGAACATAGGGTGCATTTTTTCTGATTGGTGTTTCGATTTTCTTAGGATATATTCCTAGAAGTGGGGTCATTGGGTCAAATTCCAGTTCCATTTTTAATTTTTTGAGGAAACTTCACACTGTTTTCCATAAAACCAGTTATGCACCAGTCTGCATCCCCAACAGCAGTATACTAGGGTTCCCTTTTCTCCATATCCTCGCTACATAACATCTGCAAACAGGACATTAGAAATTCTTTACTTAAAGAAGATTTAATGAAAATGAACAAGTAAATTATTCTCCACTGGAGAATAATCCACGACTGGAACTGGTCAGATAAAGCTTTGGCATTGTCAAATGCTCATTGAATGATCCCGTAACTTTGATCAAAACTATAAAAATGAAAGACAAAATTATTCATATCAACTTTATAATTCAGAGACAGTAAATCTCATTCTGGCATGCTTGATAGAAGTTGCAAAAACTGTATTTATAAAATCTTCAAGCTGGATAAGAAAGTAGAAATCTCTGGAATTTTACTGTTTATTGGATGAGGATTCTGGAAAATGGCGGTCATATCCTGACGCGAATGAAAACGTTTCTAGCAAGGCACAATCTGATTCAAATCAATGATTCTGTTTTCCATTGGGTAAACATGGCAGAAAAAATTACATTTCCTTGTTTTATAGAGTTTATTTTTTTAAGAGCAGCTATAAATTCACAGCACAACTGAGGGGGAAGGTGCAGAGATTTCCCATATACCTCCTGCCCCCTCACATGCATAGCCTCCTCCATTATCAACATCCACAACAGAGTGTGCATTTGCTACAATAAATGAAATGACACTGACACATCCTTGTTGCCTGAACACCAAAGTTAGGGCTCACTTTTGGTATTGTACATTTCATGGGGTTGAATAAATTTTTAGTGACATGTATCCATCATTATAGTATCAGGAAGAGTAGTTTCACTGCCCTAAAAATTCTGTGCTCCAAATATCTTATTAAAAGCCCGTATTCTTTTAAATTTGAAAAGAAACATTATTCTAAGTGTAAAGACAAAATGTCTTCTTACTACTGTTATATATTTCTTAACCAATGTTCATTATTTGTTTGACCAATAAAGATATTTGTGATTAGAAGCACATTCTCAATTAAAAGAATATGAAATGTAACATGCACATAAAATTAGCAAATACTAGAACAACAAAAAGACTGAATATATGACAAACAATTGATATTTTCAACAAAGAAGTGAATATAGAACAGAATACTGAACATAGTTTATAATATTGTTTAAGTTTATGTCCTTAAAAATATTAAAATATATCTATCATGTGTCCATATTTAACAAAGCACAATGATGCTTATTGCAGCATTAATTTTTTTCAGCTTTACTGAGGGATAACTGACAAATAGAATTATAAGATATTTAAAGTGTACATTGTGATGATTTGATATAAATATACAATGTTTAGGGATTCCTCCTATCTAGTTAATTAAGAAATCCATCACCTCACATATATAATTTATTTTTGTGACAACATTTAAGTTCTACTTTCAGCAAATTTCAGGTATACAATACAGTGTTATCAACTATAGTCATTATACATTAGATTTTTATTCAGCTTATAGGCTAAAGTTTGTACCCTTTACCAACTTCTCCCATACACACACACACACACACACACACACATACATACATAATGGAAAAAGTTTGGATTTTGTAGAAATGATTTCCAAATTTGTTAATAGAATAGCTAAATATGTAATATGAATTTAAAAAATAAGAAGTAAGACCTCTCTTGGATGGGGAATTCAAATAGATAATTACTTTATTGGATAAGCAAATAGGAGAAGAAAAACATAAAAAAGTAAATATAATTCAGTTTAACTGGATTTCAAAAGATAAGTTGAGAAGCTCATAAAATAAAAATAAAATTTTGAAAAAAATTTGAATTTTAGTGGAAAATAAATTATGAATTTAATTCTGAATGTGTACTATTTTTTTAAAAATATATTTTATTGATTTTTTACAGAGAGAAAGGG
>NW_005370908.1:1214033-1218029 GCF_000412655.1 Myotis brandtii | reverse complement strand
TTTTTTTTTGTGAGAACAAAATGAACAACACACTTCTATTTTTAATTGTCTTTATAAAATCTCAGCATTGACAATTTTAGAAGAAAAGAAATACTGTGTGGATCTAATACTGACTTAAGATACTTTGAAAATTTAATAAAACTTAATGAAATTCATACCTTGTATTTAAGCTATTTTGTAATGTTTTGTGATAATAATTTGTTGCCAATATTTTTATTGTTATTTGAACATGATTTATTAATTTCATATTTAATTTCTGAATCTACATATTGCTTTTTTTTGACAATTCCAGTTTCTGCTACCTCAGCAGAACAAAGTTTCTTCAAATTAATGAATAAAAACTGTTTAAGAACTACAAGGACTCAAGAAATCTTATCAGGTTTGGCTGTTGAGAGAACTCAATTATGTGAAAATCTTGTTCATAGCAACATAACTAGTAAATTTTCAGGAGTTTTGGGAGATAAATATATAATTTTTAAAAATTAATTATATTATTTCTGTAAGTATTATTTTATTACTTACCCAAACATTACTGGCCCATCAACAAAACTCTGAGATATGCATAATAAGAGCTAAATTCAGTTTTCTTTGATATTTTGCCTACTTTCAGTCATATACAAACCATTGTTTTACACATATTTCCAGTTGTGTTGTTAGGAAGATATCTGGGTGAAGGCAGGAGAATAAAACATGAAATATTTTATTTAGCAGCTTGTTAGCTTGTTGTAAAACTTAGATGTGTGGGTTCCATTTGTCCTCTCAGCTCTCAAGGATAGGGGCCTCATCTTCTTTATGGGTTTTTATGAGGAACACTAGAGGCCCGATGCACGAAATTCATGCAAGAGTAGGCCTTCCTTCCTTCGGCTGCCAGCACCAGCTTCCCTTGTAGCTCTGGCTTCGTCCAGAAGGTCATCCAAAAGGACGTCCGGGAGGACATCTGGTCTAATTAGCATATTACACTTTTATTATTATAGATTGAATGAGATGCAGTGAGAAAGCAAATGGACAACAGACAAGTGACGTGCTGGTGTCTCTCATTTAGCCTTCTCTCAACTATCACTGCCCTTCACATGGGTTTTTAGTAGCTGCTCCTAGGGAGTAGGGATATCTCTCCACACTCTAATGGCATTTTCTTCCTCGTTGATGCCTTTGCTTTCTTGACAGAAAGTGCGTGCACTTAACCCGGGACCCTTCAGTTCGCAGGCCAACGCTCTATCCACTGAGCCAAGCTGGCTAGGGCAAGATGTATTGGTTTTGAATGAACCCACCTAAGTCTGCTGCTGCCTCCATTGAAAATCCAAAGACAGTTGCTTTTGGAGTTTTCCTACATGCTTCCAGGGATGATAAATGTCTTACCATTTAGGAGAATCTACAGTCTATCACAATGCAAACCTATGAAATTTAATAATATTTTTTTGTAACGAAGGCTGTGCTACTATACACTGAGTGGCCAGATTATTATGACCAGCCAGATTATTATGACCACCCCATCAGTACAATGAAGTGAATTAGTTATGCAAATGATAATAATAATAAAGCCTTGAGAGTATTTGCTTAGGAAGTTTTCAATATTCAGTATTTTTGGAAGTGTCAATGAAGTACTGATGGAGTGGTCATAATAATCTGGCCACTCAGTATATTTAAGCAGTTATTTCATACCTTATATGCCAACGTTGTTAAAAATAACAAAGGACCATTATCTTAAATGTGAGAAACCAAATAATTTTTTAAAATGTGATTACTTCTGTGGGCTTGGACCTTTTTAGGTACATGTGGTAAGGGGTATTCCATGGGAACTTGCTCAGCATGTGTCCAGGCATGTAAACAAAAGTTAAAAACACAGTTTATACCCTCCCTGGCATTGATTAGCATAGCAAAGAAAGCAGGACCTAACCACATTTTACATAAAAAGACTTTCAAAATCTGTGTCTGCTTACATTAGCATTATTCAATCTGCAGGTGCCAACTACATGCGTAGAAACGATTTATTTATAGGCCTATCACCAAAATGTGTTCTTCATTAATTCATATTTTTCTCAGCCTCACATTACTGCTTGAACCCATCCAGGTGGTTTTTAAATGCTGAGGGTAATTTAAAACTGAGCAAATTCATGCACACCCTGTTTTTTTTTTCAGTGCTTAAGTATAATTGAATGGAAATGTTCTTACCGCTCAATTCGATATTTTTGTCAATTTGTTTGCCTTTAGTTAACCTGAAGAATACCACAAATGTGAGCTTGGCTGGACCCTAGGAGTTAAAATCCACCTTGGCAAGGAAATCAACCTTGAACGTCTTGCCAGAGATATTTAGAAATATATTTCTCACAAGATTAAAGCCGAAAATCCAAAGTAACTGCAGTTTAGTCCAACAATGCAGTTCAATGAATCTGTGTTATATTGAACATTTCCTTATATACGACATTCATTAAAACAGAAAAGGCCTCAGCTAAGGGCTCATAAAGTGACGTTTCCTCTATGTAACATTTTCCTGTGTGTAATGTTCAAAAAGTATAAGTACCTGGAAAACATTACAAAGGACTTTCCTTGTAGATCTGTGCTTGTTGTTAAATTTATTTTGGGTTGTCCTTCTGGTTAGCATTTCACATAGCTCTTCACAGATCCAGTCAATATATAATTTTTTTAAAAAGCCCCATAGTTTGCTTTTAATACTGTTAATGGGAAGGAGCAGGAAAAGTTTACATTCCTGGGCAAAGGCCCATGAGTGTATAATTTCATTCTGATAAGCCTTCAGCTACACCTTCCATTCCCATACACCGCCCCCCCCCCCCTTTTCAGGAAAACATGTCACCTAGGCGGTTCTCTGCTACTAATATCATGTTTGGGGATGATCTGACTTTGAGAAAATCATGTTTTTAAGTTAAAACCAGCTAACTGCCACACGTCCAAAATGGAAACCATCCCCACTGCGTCTATAGGCGCTTATGGCGTACAAAGGGTTAAAGTGACTCTGACCATTCTGAAGAGTAACTTGCACTATATGTTGTCTTTTTATATTGCATTATATAGGCAAAACCTCCCTTCAGAAAAAGGATAGCTGAGTGGTATTGATATGGTACATCTGCTAAGCAAATTAGGGAGTAGATTCAAGTTTAACGCCACCTCTACACATTCAGATGGATTGTACATGCAACCTCACCAGGCTGAAATCTAGACCTGCTCAGGGCAAAGAGAGATTTTAAAATGGTTTTCTGATTGAAAATCTGGGTGCCAAGAGAATTTTGCTCCTGCAGAAAGGTGGTCCTACAGTCTAAGTGGGAGTACGGGGGCCGGGCACACATTTGGAAATGGGAAAGGGGCCTGCAGGATAACAGCTCCATGTCTGCTGCCGGCTGCTTGGGTTCGCCTCCAAGCAGGAGGCTGAGCCTGCTCAGTGCCTCTGGCCGACCCAGCCCCCTCCTGCCCGTGAGAGGACTCCCTCGGGTCCTCAGTGAGGAAGGAAGGGTGGTCACTCAGATTTGAGCTTCCTTGGCTCCCCCGGCTAGGAAGCAGTGAGAGAGAGAACAGAAGGTATGTGCCCTGCACGCAGGTTGTATCCTTCCCCCCCTTGCTTATACTTATTATTTTTTAAAAGTACTTATTTTTATTATGAAGCTTTTTTTTCTTGCAAAAATAACCTATAATCCAACTGCCCAGATGACCCCTGTTGACATTAAAAAAAAAAAAAAGGAAGGTGTTCATCACACACTCACAATTTTTTTGGGAACTATGTATGTTGGCAGATGTTAACTAGACCTACTGTGATCATTTTGAAATGCATACAAATAACGAATCATTATGTTGTACACCTGAAACTAACAGAATGTTATATGTCAATTATACCTCCATAAAAAATTAGCAACGATAAAAACAAATATTATTTGCAACAGCATGGATGCAACTGGAGAACATTATGCTAAGCGAAATAAGCCAGTCAGAGAAAGATAAATATCACATGATCTCACTCATTTGTGGAATATAATGAACAACATAAACTGA
>NW_005370908.1:1095863-1213866 GCF_000412655.1 Myotis brandtii | reverse complement strand
ATGGGGAGAGGCCAATGGGGGGGAAAAGAAGACATACGTAATACTATAAACAATTAAAAAAATAAAATATTATCCAAGTTTAAACAGTATAAAAGACAAAAAACACAAACAAAACCTGCGTTCTTCTACATGTTCCCAGTCTGTCTTCCCACAAACCACTATTCATAGCTTTGTTTGAATACACTTCTAGAACTCGTTCCTGTCTATGTCCCAGTAGCTCTGTAGTGGGCACTGTGATGTGTCCAGATGCCCTTTTCTTGACTGAAGGACTTATTCCCTCTCTTTTGGGAGGGCAGCTGGCAGACTGAAAGCAGATTGGTGGGGAGAGGGAGATGGGTGAGATGGGTGAAGGTGGTCAAAAAATACACACTTCCACCTAAAAGATAAAATAAGTCCTGGGGATGTATGTACAGCATGAGGATAATTGCTAATAATACCATATTGTATATTTGAAAGTTGCTAAGAGAATATCTCTTAAAAGTTCTCATCACAAGAAAAAATTTTTTAACTATGTGAGGTGATGGCTGTTAACTAAACTTATTGCTGTTACATACATATAACAAATTATTGTGTTATACATCTTAACCTAATACAATGTAATATGTCAAGTACATCTTAAAGAAACTAGAAAAAAAGTATAATAAAAGGAATCAGACAGGTATAGGCCCTTGACCAGGAATTGACCCCACAACCCTTTGGTCTGTGGGCCAACACTCTAACCACTGAGCACACAGGTCAGGTTGAGCTCCCCTTGCTTTTAAAAGCAGGACAGGAGAGAGATCATAGAAACTGGGAGAGAGCCCAGAGGTGGCAGCCGAAATGGAGGTGCTGGTGGTGTCCACAGTGGGAGAATCATGCATGTCAAACTCAACGGCTAACATGGGCCAAATAAACAAGGTTTAAGTTTATGTGGGCCGCAAAAAAACAAAAGCTTCAATTTTCATAGAAACGTAGGTTTATTTCCATAGAGACATGCTGAATACAAAGGGCTGAAATAAATGAGTAATAATTAACATAAAATAATAGAACATTTTAATAAAAATTAATATTTTTTCTTGAACATTAACTTACCAGACACTGAATAACTGCACAAATTAATAAGCGTAATGCAAATAAACCTATTTTTCTTGTTCCATGAAAGTGAAATATTTCCTGTTGCGCACACCAAACAAGTCAGTACAAAACTAATGACGTGGCAATCAGCTTCTAAAATATTTGCTGCTAGTATTAGTGGAGAGAAATGGTGCACCTGTGTGTAAGGCATTTAAGGGAAATGAGTGCGACACTATTATAGTAATCAGTCATTAGCGAACGCTGCAGTTCATTATTAATAACTAGAGGCCCAGTGCACGACATTTGTGCTCGGGGGGGGGGGGGGAGTCTGGCCTGCACCTTCTCGCAGTCCAGGACCCCTTGGGGATGTCTGACTGCTGGTCTAGGCCTGCTCCCTGCCTAAGCTGGCAGTCGGACATCCCCTGAGGGGTCCTTAGCATTGCCATGGAGGTGGGAGAGGTTCCCGCCACCGCTGCTGCGCTTGCCAGCCATGAGCCTGGCTTCTGGCTGAGCAGCGCTACCACAGGGCAGCTCCTGCATGAGCGCCTGCCCCCTGGTGGTCAGTGTGCGTCATAGTGACCGGTAATTCTGCCATTCAGTCGATTTGCATATTAGCCTTTTATTATATAGGATGGTGTATAACAGGATATTGTAAAAATTAAGTTACAAAATTTTTATTAAAACATTTCTTACATACCGTTATATTGGCTGGGCCACAAAAATATTCGTTGTGGGCCACATGGGGCCCGTGGGCCACAAGTTTGACATGCTTCATGTAGGGCATGGATTGGAGTCGGTGTCAGATAAAACTGGTGAGGTCCCCTTGCTGTGGACTGTGGACCAGCAAGGAGAGGCCAGTGTGATGTCACCATTCTCCTGGAGGTTGCCAGGAAGTTCTGCTGGCAGGACAGCAGCAGCAGATTCTTGAGGCGACTAAAACAACAAACACAGTTAACGTCCACTGAGGGCTTCCAGGAGCTGAGTATCAATAAGCATTAACTCACTCAATCCACATCTTGGAGGTAGGTACCATAGTCATCACCATTTCACAGATTTGGAAACTGGAGGACCAAGATGCCGAAAAACTTGTCCCAACTCACGAGGCAGACACACAGCAGAGCTGGGGTGTGAGCACTTAACCACCCAGGGAGCTTGTGCAGAAAGTCACTTTGGGCGGAGCATCTTCCATAGAGTCGCTTAAAGGGACGAGGGTAAGAAAAACAACTGACGTTCACATGTTGATGAGACTGTTGTGTCCGGCCATGGGAAATACATTTACGGCATGAAGCTAAGACTTTTATACTTTACAGAAAGCTTTTCCTCTGAAAAGCCCAGGCTTCTCCCTTTATCATGGAGTTTGTGTTGGATGGGTCTCAGGATGTTTCCCACGTAGTTTTGGACCTTGAGTTGACTTTGTCAGCAGGAGTCATGGTCATGGTCTGACAGGAGGGTCCTCTTGCCTCCAAAGGTCTCTACCACTACTGACAGCACCTGGAACTCCAGCAGTAAATGCTTTGTCATTTAAATGTTGAAGAGTTATTATTTTACAGTGTTCTCTCTTAAAATATGAACGTCCCCTTTGAAGGAGAAATATAAATCCCTTAAAAAGATGGCGAAAACATGTTACTGTATCCCGAAAATGTTTCTGGAATATGGAAGGCCAAAGGGAGCAGAAAAAGGGAAGAGGAATATGGAAAAGGGTTTCCTGAGAAGGCATCAGGGAAAAATTGTTTCTTGCAGTCCCTGAATTTATACGTGGCACCTTGAGGACACGTTCTCATAAAATTGTGATCAGTAATGTGGGTAAGTTTTACTGCATGGGATCTTTAAATAATAAATTTTTTAGAATGTTGACTGGCTATATCAAGAAAAATGAAATATTTAAAAGCATTGTTAATCATTACTAGTATTTTCATATTTTTCTGAAACTATTCTGTGTCCCACATGATGGTGAAGAGAGAGCTTACTTAACATTTTTTTTGAACAGTAGGACGAGATCACCACAGAGAGCATAGTATAACAGCATAAGATAAATTCTGTCTTTGAACAATCGAACAAGCCTTTAGATGTGCTTATTGTTGTGACTGTATGCCCATAGTGAAAGCTGTTGATGTCTGAGATTGATGTTGCATTTTCAGTGATATTTAATGGATCACTGAAATTATTATTTTTTCTCCTGCTGCATCTATTACTCTGACTGTCAAGTTACAATTAAGAAAAAATTACAATTAAGATCTCACAGCATAGATTGAGCAGAAATGAATCACATTCAACATGTTAGGAGCTCATAGTTTAGAATACTTGATTAAGATGTGCAAATAAAATAATTTATAAAAGAATCATGGGCTTGGGCTTGCCCTAACCGGTTTGGCTCAGTGGATAGAGCGTCGGCCTGTGGACTGAAGGGTTCCAGGTCTGATTCCAGTCAAGGGCATGTATCTTGGTTGCAGGCACATCCCCAGTGGGGGGTGTGCAGGAGGCAGCTGATCGATGTTTCTCTCTCATTGATGTTTCTAACTCTCTATCCCTCTCCCTTCCTCTCTGTAAAAAATCAATAATATATATATTTTTTAGAAGTGACATCTCTTCAAAAAGAATCATGGGCTTATTAAAGAGAATATATAATAGAAATGTAAGGCTAAGAGTATTTGTGGAAACTGCAGAGAAGTCTGTTTCACGTTGTCCTTTTAGATTTCGCAAGAGGTAGTGAGAAATCAGAGGACTAATAACTGACCTTGAGCTTCCTCTTCTGTGAAAAATGCAGGCTAATGATACCTTTTGTACACCTCTCAAGGTTGTTGTAAGAATCAAAAGGGACTATTGTGTGTAAAAGGCCTTCTAAGTTATGGTGGGTGAGAGAGAATCATTGCAATGTGTTCAGAAACTTTGGGTGGAGGAGACCCAGGTTTGGCATTAATATCTCTGTTCATGTGTCAGGGACTGTGGTTATGTGGATGGAGGGTGGGATGTCTGGGAAGTGGATGAAGCCCTTGGAATGTAATTTCCTTCTAGTGCAGAAGTGCAGTTTTCTGTGTAGTGAGTCTACATCTTTATTCGGGTTCTCAGTCCTCCCCAACCCCAAAGTGTTAAGAACCACTGTCTTGGAGGAGGTGTTTTCTGTATACTTTTCCAAATGAACTGAGAGTATAAGAAACAGTTCCACAGACTGTTTTTGCTTTATGGAAATTCCATCAATTCTTAGTTTATGGAGCACAGATTAAGGACTGAAGGGATTCAGCTGTATTTGGAACACTGGTCCCTGCCTGAATCTCGCCCATCAGAGTTGTATGTCTTGAATTAATTGATTCACTTTATATTTGACTTGAAGTTACAAATAATGTATTAATTCCATGTCATGGCACAAAATTTCACAACAATAATATTTGCATAGCACTTTGGGGTATGTTGCATGGAATTTGGGCATGTCTATTATGGATCTTGGTGAAATACATTTTCATTTTCTTTGCATAATTATGATAGGAAAAATAAAATACAAAGAACTGAAAGGGCAGATATTAAATATTGCATTTGTTGAGCCATTTGTTTTTATGGGATGGCTTTTTTGCTTTTTTTTTTTCTGCCCCATCTTAGTTGTTAAAAAATACTGAAAGTTATTTCTAACAGTTGTCCAGTGGGGGTTTGAGGTCCCAAGGCTAGTTTTTGGTAATTTTTTCCTAATGCTTGAGGTTGTCTGTTGGATAAAATTCATTCCCTCTCCCCCAAGATATATTACATTTGTATAACTCTTCCAAATAAAATATTTTCAAACAATTTTTTAATAAAGAGGAGAATTTGGAGGCTGGATGGAAAAGGTAATGGGATTAAGATGTACAAATGAACAGTTACAAAATAGTCATGGGGATGTAAATTACAGTATAGGGAGTGTAATCCTATATAATAAAAGCCTAATATGCTAAGTATCCAATTGACCAGTTGGCTGTTCAAGCAATCAAAGAGTAATATGCTAATGATATGCTAAGGCCACTCAACCACTCACTATGACGTGCACTGATCATCAGGGGGCAGATGCTCTAACCCGTAGGTTAGCTTGCTGCTGGGGTCTGGCTGTTTCGGACTGAGCAAGGCCAGCTGGAAATGCTCTGGAGCCCTCCTGCCATCCCTCCCCAGCTGGCCAAACTCCCACGTCCCTTCCCGGCCCCAATCGTGCATTGGTGGGGTCCCTCGGCCTGGCCTGCACCCTCTCACAATCGGGGACCCCTCGAGGGATGTCGGAGAGCCAGTTTCAGCCCAATCCTGCAGGCCAGGCCAAGGGACCCCACTGGTGCATGAATTCATGCACTGGGCCTCTAATCAATAATATTGTATTAACTCTGTATGGTGCCATGTAGGTACTAGAGATATTAGAGTGATCACTTTGTAAATTATATAGATATCTAACCACTATGCTGTACACCTGAAACTAATATAATATTGAATGTCAACTGTAATTAAAAACTAAAAAAATATTTAATGAGAAACTTGAGCTTGCTTTCACTTATCAGGTTTAATGCTTGAAATGACTCCATGAAATTTTTTTTATCAAGACTTGTGTATGGATGATCTCTTCAATTTTTAAATATTTCTCATTGATGAGAAACTTAATTCAAAAGAATTCTTATCTCTTCTTTTGTTTTAGCAATTTAAAACAATATCTTACAGTTCTGGAAGACAGTAGTAAGAAATGAATGTTATGGGACTAAAATCAAAGTATTGGCAGAGCTGCATTCCTTGTGGAGGAAGGATTTGTCTCCAAGTCCTTTGCTCAGGGTCTGCCTTTGTAGGAGCTCAAACCAAGACACATGTGTAGCATACATGAATCTCAAACCACAAGGAGTGCAAATAATTTAACTTCCTTTTTATTCATAATGCAACTTAATTTATGCAAAGATCCCTTTGCACCAGCATGCTAAGAAATTGATATCAGTCAATTGGGAACCATCCCTCAACACATGCTCCTTTCCCAAGACTATCAAAATTCCACAGCATTTAGGAAATGCCAAGGCATTAAGGATGAGGGAAGGATTCATCTGATTCTTGAGCTATATATCTACACATGTGCCATTTGGATCCACATGCTCTGTAAAGAGGTTCGCTGAACTGTATTATTCAAAATAGTTTTTGAAATGACTTATCAGGCAATCAAAATTTTACAAGAGTTGAATTTATATTTAAAGTATCTAATAGATTTTCCTTTTCTTTCATTGAACATTTCTTAGGCTAACATACAAGGATTCCAAATCCAATGGGACATTTGCATATCAAATATTTGCAACTAATGAAGCTCTATCTTTGGGAATGTCTGCATTGTTGGATCGTCATCATGCAGCTTGAACAACACGAAATGGACCATCAGCCACCATTGGGCACAGGAGTTCAACATATGTGAAGACTCAGGGTCAGTGCTGCCACCTGTTGTGGAGCCTCCCAGGACCCCCTCCTTCACTTATAGCTGACTGTCTTCTCCCCGTGTCCTCACATGGTCTTCCCTCTGTGTCCTTCTACTTGGGCACATGGGGTATGAACTTGTTTGGCAGCTCCATGGCCCTTGTTCAGATGGCTGCTGACAGTGAGCTGTGTAGATGGTAGAACACCTCTACGGCCAAGTTCAGTGAGCAGAGGAGGGATAGGGAGAGTTAGATAATGCTCTTCTTGCTTGCTGCCTCTAGCAACAAGCTGGGAACTCGTAGGCGCCAACCCTGGAGGAGGCAGTTGATGCTGGAGACCATGGCTTGGAGGTTTTGAACACTCCAGGCTGTTCTGCCCGGGAAGGCTGAAGAGGTCAGTATCTCCATTCAGGGAATGCTAGCAGGAAAGGTCTGGACCAGGGCTTTTCACAGGTTGGTGTGCATCGAATTCACCTGAAAGCCTTGCTGAAACAGACTGCTGGGCCCATCCCCAGATTCTGATTCAGTAGGTCTGGGGTTTGGCTCAGGAATGTCCTTTTCTAAGAAGTGTCCAGGTGATATTCCTCTTGTTGGTGGACAACCATATACTTTGAGAACTATGGCTATGGAGCATAGGGTTTCTAATAGGATTCAATATGATTTTCTATATTTCTTAGAAAAATGTCTAAAATCAGTCTTTTAAAAATGTGTATCCCTCTGTTTTTAAGAACTTTTATTAGTATACAAAAACTTCTTGCCATTTGCACATACAAGGCGTGGTTTTGAAAATATAAGAGCAACCCAAGTAAAATAATTTTTCATTTTGCTGAAACACAAAATTAAATTTCATGTTATATAGCCACTGGGTGTGTATGAGCTGGGAGTCAGGAGCTGGTCAATGAAGCTACCCAAAGGCCAGTGTCAACAACTCAAACCATCTTTTTTTGCTACTCATGGCTGTTGTAGATTTTAAGTGAATAATTATATATTCTCACACAAACTCAAATGCCTGTCTGGTTCAGGCAAATCACTGTGAATGAGTGGAGAGAGCTGGGTGGAGAGTGTGGTGAACCGACAGGCCACTGTCCACCCAAGAACAGAAGCTTCCAGAGCTTCAGTTGACTGATGCCAGATAGAAATTGCCTTCCAATTCCAAAGAAATCCCAGACATCCAGATTTTTACAAGAAGCCCCCCTTCCCTTTTAAAAAGATTTTGTATTAATTTTTAGAGAGAGAAGAAGGGAGAAAGAGCGAGACATCAATTGGCTGCCTACTACATGCCTCAGACCAGGGATCGGGCCCGCAACCCAGGCATGTGCCTTGACCGGGACTCGAACCGGCAACCTTTTGGTGTCCGGAGAAAATGTCCAACCAACTGAGCCACGCCAGCCAGGGCCCCCTTATTATTTTTTTTAATGTCAGCTCTCTGAAGGCCCAATAAAACACATTTGCAAGCCTCTAAATTTATTTTTACCACCAAATAACACCCCACAATTTGAGCATCAGTGAAAACATTTGGAAACATGGCTTTTGTGAATGTCAAGTGCTCACTGTTCAATATTGTAAGAGCTGAGTTTAGTTTAAGTACGTGACTGCCCTTTAACAGCAGTTTCATTTTAATGAAGCGAAAAAAGGTGTTCTAGAGAGTTTCTTTCTGAGGGCAGGCGAAGGAGTAGGATGTTCTTCACAGAAGACCTACAGCAAACTAAACAGTCTGTATTCGGTGCCACGAGTACACAGTCCCATGCCAAACGGAGATCGTATTCTCTGTGCTGGGCCTTATCGTGATTCACATTCTTTTACTAGTCTGAAAATTATTTTGGGAAACAAACCTCCAGTTGTTGAAAGCAGATATAATTTTCCTCAAGTGAAACAATTTGCCACTAAAATATGTTGATCCAAAGGCCAAAGTTGCCTTGGGACAGCCGAAGTGTTTATGGTCAACTCTCAATTATCCAGAGCCGGGTGGTTGGGTTTTTGTCGGAATTCTCCTTTTCTCTGCGAACCCTTGGACTGTTTTATGGCTCGTCCCACTGCCATCACACGCCTGGCAGCCAGGACGATAGGATGTGGTTTTACTAGCAATCCCGTTAAGAGTCAGGTTGAGAGGCTCTTGGAATCGAAGCCTTAATTTGCAGTGAGGGTTTTGGCATTTTTCACTCACGCATTTTCCTGCCAACCCTGCTTTCATTTAAGTAGCTGAGGATGACTAGGATTTGCGTTTCTTCTCTTTCCAAAACACCCAGGATTTTTGGTGATTTGCCTTGAGAGGGGAAAGTTCCAAGTTTTTTTTTTTTCTTTAAATAGAAGTAACAGGATAAACACTGTGAGAGCTAAGCAAAGGGTCAGCCTATGGAGGAGCTGGTGATGTCCTTGATAAATCCCTTTGCACCTCAAGGACTTAGTTTCTGCACCTAGAAAATGAAGATGGGCAAAATCAATGATTTCCCTACCATGCTCTGGGGAGCCCCAGCCTTTCTACCCAGGTGCCCTGAGGAGATGGAGAGGGATTGGACCGTCTCGGCCACTTCATCTATAGCAACTCTGCTTTGATCTGCATCAATGTCAATGCTGCAAGTAGTTTGGAAATTACAATTCTTGACTTTTTTTTTTTAAAGAAAAATTTAAGATACCTCATTGATTCATCATGAGAACTGCCATGTTCATAGTTCCCTGTGCACTGTTTTTATGCAACATCCCCTCCAGGAACCCTCTCCTCCCCTTTAGTTGACTAGCCAATCCCTAGTCCTTTATAAATGTTTGGTAACTAAATCTAGTGTCTTAAATACACTTAGTTCCTTGAGAGCAAGAATTCTGTTCACATTATCCCCAGCTATACACCACATGGTCCTAAGCACATAATAGACACATACTGGCTGATGAATTAAGATATACTTTAATAGTTTAATCAATGAACATATTGGTATTTTTATCTACAAACCCAGGCAAGCAAGGAATATAACTTTGTTTTCCCCTAATACAAAGACATTTCTATTGATAGTTCCTCTTTCCACCAGTGTGAGGGAAAGTTAATCTTCACTTGGAATCCCTCCCTTCCCAGGGTTGCATCTGAGTTCTGGGAGTTTACTTAGTGCTGAGGCTGGGGAGGTGGGGGCCCTCTAGTCCCTGGCATGGATTTTAGGACGTTGCAGAGACAATCCCAGTTCCCACCTGCATGACCCTTTCACATGGGCTGCTCTCTGGTCTCCATTTCCTCTGTCCTCTGTCAGAGATTGTCTTTCTCCCCTCAGGTCAAAGTTTTTGTGTGAGTCTTTCTTGAAATCTGGTTTTATGGAGAACTACTCCTTTAAAGTGAACTTTCTGCCATGGAAACTCTAACCAAATATTTGTCTATGCCCAGAGTTCTTTTCATTCTGCCAGGACTTTGACTTTTATAGACCAAAGCCTTGATTTCTGCTTTCAGCCTCAAGATGCCTCACACCTCTGGGGATGAGTTCAGAATGCCTTAGATACTTGAGTGAAGGATGGAGATGGTGTGGGTGGAGCTAGAGAAAAAGAAAAATTGACCCAGGGAAAGAATTCATTGGACTGCAGGTTTTGAGTTGAACAGCTTGCAAAAATTGTGATGTTCATAGAAGCCAGTGTTTTATCTTTAATATCCCAATTAATTCTACACTCTATTTATAAAATATTCATTCTGTCCCAATATAAAAAGGTTTCAAGATACTTTAAGTGAAAATTTACATCTCCACAGAGATTTGATGATTTATTGGAACTGAGTGTAGAAAGAAAATATAGGAGAATCTGTGATAGTCCTGTGGGCCCCAACAGCTGGAGGTAGAGATGGATGTGTGGAGAGAAGACACAGGTGAATGGCCTGTTACCTGCTACTTTATTTTCAGAAGTATACCCATCTAATCCAGAGGAAATAGCTGGGATTTCATAGTGAGGATTAAATTCACTGTAGTGAATTCAAAATATCAGAACTCCTTTACTGAGATTACTTTTCAACATATCAATCAAATGATCTCATTAAAAAAATATATAAGGGGTTCACTGACCTAGCATGACATGACATAGAGCTATTTCAGCATTAGAAAGAATGCAGCAGTAGACTACAGGGTTGCAGAACATCAACAAGTTTAAGGATACAGTGGTAGGGGGTTGGTTAAATAAATTGTGATGTATTTATATGATGTGATTTATCTACCTGTTTTTGAAGACTATTTCATGACATGAATACATGCTTATTGTGTACTCTGAAGAGAAAGGTTATAGAATGTTGCACACATTTGGATATTAATTATACATGTACTCACATGCATATCCACATACATATAGACATAGAAAAAAAAGCTGAGAAGAACTCCACTAAGACCCAATGATTTTCTTAGAGTGGTAAAATAAAAGTGACTTTCAAATTCTCCAAATACCTTTGATATTTTCTAAAATTTCTACAGTATTCATGTATACATATTACTCTTACATTTAGAATTTTATTTTATTTGTATTTTTTAAAATATATTTTTATTGATTTCAGAGAGGATGGGAGAGGGGAGAGAGATAAAAACATCAATGATGAAAAAGAATCATTGACTGGCTGCCTCCTGCATGCCCCTTAGTGGGGATTGAGCCCACAACCCTGGCATGTGTCCTTGACTGGAATCAAACCTCGGACCCTTCAGTCCATAGGCTGACACTCTTTCCACTGATCCAAGCCAGCTAGGGCTAGAATTTTAAAATGGATGAATATTTGGGAGGGAGATAACATTGTTGGACATGATTGTTTTCCCTATAATAACATATTATTATAAAATTTGTTCCCCTATTTACTATTCTTGGACATTTGTGGTTTAGAACTAAATAACTATTTTAAGTAAAATAGGGTTCTCTTTTCATACAAAGGGTTCTCTTTTCTTCTTTCAATTTGGTATTGTTACAGTGGTCCAGCCTGCTACTTAATGACAGCTATCTATCATCCTATATAATAAAAGGCTAATATGCAAATGGATTGAATGGTGGAACAACTGAACAACCAGTCGTTATGATGTGCGCTGACCACCAGGGGGTGTGTGTGTGAAACACGGAGGGTATTGGCATGGCGGGATGGTGGAGCAGGTGAGCGGGGGCGCCAGACCAAGGTGGGGCGCTGGTTGCTGTCATCGGGGCAAGCCTCTGGTGGTTACTGAAAATTCTTTGCTCTCACACAACATGGTCCCATCTGGTGCTAACCCCCACTGCCTGTCCAAGAGCCACTGCTCACAACTGCTGCCAAGGCCCGGCGCTGGTCCCGATCACTCAGTGCCATCAGTGGGTGCGAGTGGTGGCTGCCAGCCCCAGTCACCCCTGAGAGCTTCTCCACCTCCCCCTGCTCCTGAGGGGTGGTTGGGGCAGCAGCTGCCCCTTGTACCTGCTGCTGGCGCTGGCCCCAATCGCTCCATGTGGTCAGTGGGTGTGAGCGGGGCTGGTGCTGTCAGCGCGTGGGAGCGGTGGCAGTGGGAGAGGGGCTGCCAGAAGACAGGGAGCCAGTGGTCGTGGCGGGAGGGGCCAGACGGGGGCACGGAGGATGGGCCGAGACCTGCCTCTGTGCCTACCGTAGCCTCATGGCCCACAGTTTCTTTCAAGGTGCACGAATTTGTGCACTGGGCCCCTAGTTTTATTATATTATATTGCAGCTATACAGTATATCATAAGAAGAAAGTGAAATATGGAAATATGGTAGTTAGTGGAGATTAATTAGGTAATTCTGAAAATTTGGTATTCTATAAATGTTAAACAGTAAAGGACCAAGTAAATATTTTGAATCAATTAATTATTCTTTTTGCTATATAGGTTCCAATCGGACAGAGTATTATAATGCCAAAAGATTCTTAGGCCATAGGTTTCAATTTTTAAAATTGTTATGGTAGAGAGAGCCCCAATTCCTAAATAGAAATTTAGATGAAGTGAAGGTTCTTTCTATTAATTAATTAATAGAAACCATTTGAGGAAATGATGTGAAAAATATTTTAAAATTCTTTATGGATAATAATGAAGGTGATAATCCTATATAATAAAAGGCTAATATACAAATAGACCGAACGACGGAACAACTGGTCGCTATGACGTGCATTGACCATCGGATGGCAGACACTCAATGCAGGAGCTTCCCCCTGGTGGTTGGTGTGTTCCCACAGCGGGAGTGCCGCTCAGCCAGAAGACGGGCTCACGGCTGGCGAGCGCACCGGCAGTGGCAGGAACCTCTTCTGCCTCCGCGGCAGTGCTAAGGATGTCTTACTGCCGGCTTACGCCTGCTCCCGAGTGCTCCCAGACTGGGAGAGGGCTCAGGCGGGGCTGAGGACCACCCCCGCCCCCCGCAAGTGCACGAATCTTGTGTGCTGGACCTCTAGTTTATATATAAGCCCAAACTTCGATGGCAAACATATGCATCTGTGTTTGTTTAAAGTATTTAACTGTCTTAGATGATTTTTTATAAGTTTATAAATGATATCATTTAAAGGACATTAGCCCAGCCAGTGTTGCTCAGTGGTTGAGTGTTGACCCATGAACCAGAAGGTAACTAGTTTATTTCCTGGTCATGGCAAATGCCTGGGTTGTAGGCTTGATCCTCAGTTGGGGGCGTGTAGGAGGCAGTGGATCAATGATTCTCTCTCATTGTTGATGTTTCTATATGTCTCTCTCCCTTCCTTTCTCTGAAATCAATAAAACATATTAACTTTAAAAAAAATTAGAAAATCAAACTGCAAAATAATGACTTAAAAAAAGACATTAAGTATGCTGGCCATAGAATAACTGTACAGTGACTCAGAAGAAAATAATATGCAAAGTGGTAAAGTAATTGAGGCAACCCTATATGTAACTCAGGCAAAAAGAAAACACCGTTTCCCACATCACTTCTAACACGTTCGTTTCCCCTGAATGACCCAGATAATTGCCATAATACTTCATTTCATTTGGACTGTGGAGACCTGATTTTTACATTTTGTTTTCTATGTAGAGCATGTGGGCAGGGAGGGGGGGAGGGCGAAGCTCCTGTTTTTATGTAATTTCCCAATGAAATTGAAAAGGGAGTAATTCACACAAAAGTTGTAGAGTAAACCAGAGACTTGAACTTCTGTCAGAAGGCCTCTGGAATCTAATACATTGAAGGCAGGTTTTCAATTTTGTCTATTTATGTCAAACTATTTCTATTCATTTTGGTGAAAGCAATCTGATGAAAGCATTATTTTTCATTAAACAAGAAGCAAAATACCTTTCCAAGGGTATGAATTAGTTTTAACACCTATCTAATTTTAGCAGTTGCACTGCCAGGTCACCTTGATATTTCAGAGTTTACTTCTCAAATGTAAAAACAGAATTTGACCCACACCGTTGGTATGGCTTCAGAGCGTCTTAGTGACTGTGGCTAAGGAAGAGTTACACACTCTTTAAACAGAGCGGGTACATTGGTGGCCAGAGCCCTTTGAGGCGGGCTTGGTGGCATGCACCTAAATAGGTTTATTACTAATGCCCAGTCTTTCAGAACACACATGGGTACTTTTTGGCTGTTGTCAGAGTGAAATACTTGAATTACCCCTCTCTGGTCTCTGCTTGTTTACAATCTCCTTTAGAGGTTGCAATATGCGCGAATTGCACTTAGCGCACATAAATCTCCCTTCAACCGTAGCCTGGGAGTCTGAAGAATGGTTAGGGAATTTTAAATGCGAAGGCTGAGCGAGGCCTACTGAGTCCTCTCAAATGTAGGCATTGCAGTTTGTTTAAATTACAGCACAATCTGGACCAAAGAATAAAACCTCTAACGTAGCTACAGGCAAAAGTACAGCCACTGCTGAAAGTAGACACGTTTGGAATCACCATAGACCCTTATTTATTTGAAGCTACCTTGGGGGGAAGTGAATTGCAATTTGACCCCAGTCCCCAGAAACCAGCAAACAAACCAAACCACGCACAGATAGACACTTCACTTCTTAATCACACTGGCTAAGAGACTGGAATTCCTTAGGTGGCTCCCACTTGGAGAACAGTAGTATCTGTGAGGTGAATGAAAGATAACCTGCCTCGATTCATCCTCTAAATGCTTGAATTCCAACAGTTTCTAGTACTCATTCATGGTCCTGTCTTTCCCTAATGTATTATTTTATATCACAAAACTTCAAGTTTGGCATTTTTTAAAATCACAAATTATCATTTTGTACCAAAACCTGCAATAAGTCAAACTGAGTTGAGTCCCATTTATCTTTTGTTTGGCAAGAGCTATTCCAGTGCTTCAGGAAGGCTGCTTTGGCTGCTCCCTTGGTGCCCTAATTTGTCTGGCCACAGAGGTTGGTTTCTGTCTTCTACAGAAAATGGCTCTGCAACCAGTGTTTTCTATTTTTGTTGCTTTCTAGCCATCACAGGCTTCGTTTTACTTGGAAGCTTATTTTCTTGACTTTCCCTGCCAGCGTTCTGACTTTATAATCGCTATTGTAACAATTTGGGGGCAGTATGTTTCTGCATACTGTAATCAAAACACTATTTTTGATACTTGGATTAATGCCAGGACTTAGAATAGATATTTGAAAGGAAGCTAATACTCTATTGAAAGACCCTGTCTCACTGTTGACACAAAAGTTGCCTTTCCTGTGGATTAAGTGTGTTGTACTGGGGGACATAGTTTAATAATACCTGCAGGTTCATATAAAAAGCTCTCTCACTCTCTATTGCCTACATCTTCCATTAACTGCTATTTCCCGAAAATTAGTGGCACCCTATCCCTCAAGGCATAATTGCAGTAACAATAATTCTGGCTTATTTTTAGCTATGATCGGCATAACGGCGATTCTGTGGACACTTCTGTTCTCAGCATGCTGGCTTATGTATCTGACCAAAGGTAGCTGCCCCTTGAAGAGACGTGTGGGAGGATATTAACTGGCTGTTGAATTTAAACGAAGACTAGTATAAAACAGACAACGAGTATACCGATGAGCTTCTTTCCCTCTCTAGCTTTAAAAACACTTTATCTGATGCATTCGGATAAATGTTTTTGAGGTTGAAAAGCTACAAGAATTAATAGAGAAATGCCTGCTTAGGTAAGGGGAATATGTAAGAAAAATGTCTGTGGGCACAGGACTGAAAATTAAGATAAAACTTATAAAGGAAATGAGCTGCTGGCAGGGGATGTGTTTTTCTCATCCCGAGAGCACTCTGTTAGCTTCACTCTCCTGACTTCTCCCTAGCCCAGTGATGGCGAACCTATGAACTCATTTTTTTGGTTGATTTTTCTTTGTTAAATGGCATTTAAATATATAAAATAAATATCAAAATATAAGTCTTTGTTTTACTATGGTTGCAAATATCAAAAAATTTCTATATGTGACACGGCACCCGAGTTAAGTTAGGGTTTTTCAAAATGCTGGCACTCTGAGCTCAAAAGGTTCGCCATCACTGGACTAGCCCCTGCAATAGAGGGAACTGGAGTCACCCCTCCTTGGGGACGTGGGAAGAGGAAGCCACGTGCTTTCCCTTCTCCCTTCTTCTTGGGAGTGAGCCTCCCATCCAGAGTTTTCTCCTTTGCACAGATCTCACAGGCGCAGGACCCCAGGCAATGCCTGTGTCTAGAATGGAGACGTCTTTCTAATTCTGGGATTCAGTATTATACGTTTATTTGTCCACTTTCTCTAATAACACCTTTATAATGGATGAAGGTAATATTTTGACAGTGAGAAGGCAATGTCTTATTCTTATTTCTCAGTTCATTAAGCATCTGGGAAGATGCCCTCTAAAACTTCAACAAAGATTACTCAAACAAACGCCCTAAGTCTGCCAGTCTGGCCAATGTAATGATTGGAGCTGGACTTGCTCTTCTCTATAAATAATCAGAAAGCAGGACAAAACATAGGGAAGAACTATTCCAGACATTGATAACAGGGAGCACACGCTGTGATTCCTGAGAGAAGGGAGCACCTATGGGGGGTCATGTCATTGGTCTGGCTACCTGTGTGGAGGCCTTTCCGGACCTCAGTAGGAGGAGGGGAGATTGAGACAGAGATTTTGCCAAGGTGAAGAGAGAGATACCAGTAGTTGGAGAGACCGAGGCATCTGAAATTTGTGGGGCAGAGATGAGGGAGCTATGCAGATAGAAAAAAACACACAAAACACAAAACAGCAAGCAACCCCCCAGAGATCTTCCCAGGGGTCTAATGTGTGCTTTCATGGTGTGAGACTCCATGAGGCCAGGCAGAAAATAAATGCTGAGAAATTTAAGTGAAACAATTCTTTAGAATTCACAGATAGCCGGGAGACATTTGATTTTCAACCAGCAAGAATAGACAGGCCTGTTGAATAACCAAGGCATTCACTTGAGACCCAAGAAGAGTTGTACATATCTAAATCTAAACTTGAAATGGTATAACATTATTTGCAGATAGGCTGTGATTAGTTAAGATGCATATTGCAAACCCTAGAAAAATCACCAAAAAAGGGAGATATGGCAGTTAATAGAGGACATAAAATGGAACACTAGGGAATATTCAACCAAATGGAAAAGAGGAAAAAAATAACAAAGAACAGATGGGAAAAATGGAAAACAAATAGCAAGATGATAGAGTTAAAGCCAGCCATCTCAATAATAAAATTAAGTGTAAATGGCCTAAACATTCTATTTAAAGGCAGAGATTGTCAAAATGCATTAAAAAATCAAGATCCAAATTTATGTTACCTAGAAGAAATGCACCGTGAATATAAGGGTAAATAATTTGGAAGTAACAGATGTACCCTGCAAATAGTTACTAAGAGAGCTGGATTACACAATAAACTTTAAAAAGACTGAAATCATACAGAATGTATGATCGTCAGAGAACTGAATCAAAACTCAATTACATCAATTACAGAAATGTATCTGAAAAATATATGGAAATTAAACAACATACTTGAAATAACCTATGAAAATCTCAAAGTGAAAATCTCAAAGAAAATCAGAAAAAAAAATTGAATTTAATAACAATAAAAACATTGTCAAAATTCATGGAAGCAGCAAAAACAGTGCTCAGAGGGAAATTTACAGCATTAAAATCTTAGTATTAGAAAAGAATAAAGCTATAAATCAATCTAAGTTTCACCTTAAACCCACAACATTTTGCCCATAAACCCATACAACTCCTGGCGATTCTTCGAAAAACATCGTAAACTTCAGGTTAAGCATCCTTGTAACTTAATGGTTAATCTTAAATTTGTATTTCCATCCGAGACCTCTTTCTTGAGCCCCAACTTATTTATTTATTTATTTATCCAGATTTTCATGTTTAAGTGCTTTCAGGGAATCTACAGTTATGTATTTCACAGGCACCAACAAATCAAAGCTTCTCAAAGGTAGTGAATTAACTCCTGCCTTCTCTTCCTTTCTTCCTTCATACTCCTTCTTTCCTGCCCCCATCTCTCTTCTACCTTTTCCCTTTCCAAACACAAACTGATGACGTCTACCACCATCCACCCAGCTCCCCACATATTAAAATCCTGGACATCTTCTTTCTTACTCACACATCTAATCAATGCCTAAATCCTGCTTATTCTACCACCTAAAACTTCCTCAAATTCACTCATTTTTCTCCGTTCTTGTTGACACTGTCCTGGAGTAGGTCCCCAACATTTCCCAGGTAGATTATACAATAGATTCCTGACTTATCTCCACCTTTCTCTTCTCTCCCCCAAGTCTGTCCTCCTAAGGTATCCACTTTCACTAGGCATTTAGGGGGATATTTGCAAAAGTCTAATGTGAACTCCTCACACCCTTGTTTATAATCTTTCTCTAGCTTTGCTGTGTTCTTGGGGTTAATTCCAGTGTCTTCAACATGACTTATCAGACCCTTCATGATTGGGAATCTATTTATCTCACTGGCCCTCTTCTCTCCTCATGTTCTACTATTAATTTTATATGCTACCAGTAATGAGTTTCTTCCTTTTCCCCTCAGTTTCATGCTTTCTCTTTCTTCCAGGTCTTCTAGTGGCACTCTTTCCCTCAAGGCATAATTGCAGTAACAATAATTCTGGCTTATTTTTAGCTATGATCGGCATAACGGAGATTCTGTGGACACTTCTGTTCTCAGCATGCTGGCTTATGTATCTGACCAAAGGTAGCTGCCCCTTGAAGAGACGTGTGGGAGGATATTAACTGGCTGTTGAATGCTATTTCTTTTGTCTGGAATATTTTTCCTAACCCTTTCCCTTTGTACCCTAACGCCCTCTGCCCTCCACATTTTAGGGGATCATCCCTATTCGACCTTTAGACCTGGTTTAACTTTAGTTTATTTCTCTCTCAGGACTTTCCATATTTTCCTTCTGCTGCCTGCCTGCCTTCACCTTCATGGATCTGTGTTCCTGGCAAGTGTCCTTATTGCATTTTATCATTCTGTATTGTAACTTCTTACTATATATTTTCTCAACTAGTCCATAATATAATGCTTATTCTTATGGATAAAACATGTTTCTCTCTCATATCAATGTTTCTCTCTCTCTCCCTCTCCCTTCCTCTCTCTCTAACTAAAAATTTAAAAATCTTTAAAAACACCTGGCAGACATTTAATAAATACTTGTATAATGAATGCACTTTTTCTGTGATTACATGTTGTCATCCCTCATTATCATAACCTATACTCCTACATTTTTCTCCATTCCACTGATAAGAAAAATACTTTGTTAATAAGTGTTGGTACTGTATTAGAAAGCTTATGAAGGAAAATTAAATGTTACAGTTTTCTCTCAATTTTCTGTATATTTTATTATATTTTTCTTTTTTAAAATAAATCTTTATTGTTGAAAGTATTATGTATGTCCCTTTTCCCCTCCATTGCCCTTTCCCACCCGATATTTTCCTTTCATTGAGAGGAATTCTGAACACATAGTTACAGATATTTATTTGGGAATCTATGATGTAAAGACCTCAGCATCAATGCCAAGATTGATAGACTTTTGACTGTGCCAAGCCATTTCGCCTACCTTTCAGTTTTGTATTATTAAGTTGTAATTGCCCATTCTCTCTGGACCTTTTACTATGAACGTTCAAATGGTCAGTACTAAAATTACACCGTGCCATCACCAAATATCTCGTGCAAGATCCTTATTAGGCGAATAACAGATCCGTTAGCGATAGAAGGGGTCAGTATGCCCTTTTGGCGTGGCTCTCCTACACTGTACTCTACTTTGGTGGAAAAACAAAATAATTAAAATAACCTTATGAACTCATTGTCATTAAACCATGTTATAAACATTTGGTTCATTTAACTACATCTGGGGTTGGGTGTATTTGCTTGTCAAGTTATGCTGATAAAAGTGGCAAAGAATTTTGGAATGTTTTAAAAATAACCTATAGTCACATGCTCATAATTTTAGTTTTCTTTATATTATGATAGGGAGGCAATCAACAGCAAAGTAAATGTTGTCAAGTATAGTCAAGCTATATCATTGAATCAGCCCTAGCCACAAATATAGCCAATTTAGAAGTGTTCTGCTCTTCCATAACACTCAAGCTATAAGGAGTGAAAAAGTACCAGTAGAATAGAAAAAGAATTGGATCCAGGCATGTTAATGTTTTACAAGTATTTATTTTCCCATAGGTATTCTAATGAGACTATTACCAACAGATCCGGCAGTGGTTCTCAACCTGTGGGTCGCGACCCCTGAAAATACATCCTGCATATCAGATATTTACATTACGATTCATAACAGAAGCAAAATTACAGTTATGAAGTAGCAACGAAAATAATTTTATGGTTGGGGGTCACCACAACATAAGGAACTGTATTAAAGGGTCGCGGCATTAGGAAGGTTGAGAACCACTGGATTAAAGCCTCCATGTGTAATAGAGCTGAGCATTTTATTTTTAAATTAAAAAAACATATGTTTTTATTGACTTTAGAGAGAGCAGAGGGAGAGGGGAAGAGAGAAACATCAATCAGGTTGCCTCTTGTATGCACCCCAACTGGGAATTAAATCCACAACCTGGGTATGTAAACGGACTGGAAATCAAATGCTGACCTTTCGGGTGCACAGGGCAATGCTCAACCAACTGAGCATTCGGGTGCTCAACCAACATCACCGTCCAAGGTGATCTGAGCATTTTCATCTCATGCTGGCTTTTGTTGCTGCTGTTGTTTTTTGCTCATCCCAGTCAATGATCAGCTTATTGATGTTATTCACTCATTCATTCATTCAGTCTATGTCAGGGACTCTGCTGTTAAGGCCCGAGAGATGAATAACACACAATCTATGACGTCAAGGAGGTAGAGGCTGTGGGTCCTCTCTGCATCTGTCTGTATCCATGGCACTTCTTTCTCTCTGAGAAACCTTAGGTCATGCTACTTGGCCTCTATTTGAGGAGGGCCTCTGTCCCAGTATTTCTCTCTGGGGCCCTGTGGATATGGCAGGGGAACATCCAAGGCAACTCTGAGTGCTCTGATTTGGTTATTTTCCCTTAAAAATACTCAAAGTTCTCCATGTCTGGTTCTGAGTTATCATTTTTCCTTGAATACTCTAACTACATTTAGGTTTCCGTTGATCTTTCACTTACTTTAGAAAGAGGCTTCCCTGATGCATTGCATTCGTTGCTATGCAACGTCAAGGAACACTGTCAGTATGATTGGTACCATCTGCAATAAATGAAGAGGAAGAACCTCTCTCCCAACTCGCATGGGCCTGTGCTGGGACACGGCCTCAAGACTAGTGCAACCCACATGCCAACAGGACAGATAGTTTTTCATACGCTTTAAAAAGTTTATTTTGTTTTGTGACTTAAAGGTTTTTTGGGTTTTTTTTCCTTTTTCCTCCTGGGACTAGAAATATGTTTGGGTTCCCCCCCGCCCCAATTTTACAGGCAAACCACTTCAATAGAACATGGCTGGCGGCCATATGGTCATGTATGAATCCAACAATTAATTTAGCAAAGAAAACTGCTTGTAACAAGTTTTGAATATGCCATCCCAGGTAGTACTTTGATGATAAGTGAGGAGATGATTGCCAAGAAAATGATAGTAACATTTATAAAAAGGTGTGTTCCCCTTAGTCATTTAATGATAGTCAAATTATTAGTTACCATCTATTTGAACTGAATCCATGGCAATTGTAGGAGGTACTTAACACTTTTTATGTATAATTTTATAGCCAAAATATGGTGTTAATTTTCAAGCAGCTTACAATCTAGTAAACTTCTGAATGAGTGCTTGTATTACCTTTATCTGTAACTTCTAGGTCTAGACTTTTGGCTGGCATGGCTTCCAGAACTGGCTTTATGACTGTATTTCAGAACCAGTGCTTCTCGCCAAAACTAATACGCGTGGCGTGGCTCAAAGATGGAAAAACAAAGCAAAACTAACTCACGTTAACTAAACCCATTAGAATCTCATAAAGGGTTATTAGGAATTTGCGGGAAACAGCTCAGAGGCCTTTGTTTTATCTCACAAATTGTCGCCTCCCTGGATGGTTCCTTCCGCTCTGACATTTGCGGAATCAAAGCTTTAGT
This sequence comes from Myotis brandtii, assembly GCF_000412655.1. Taxonomy (NCBI): domain Eukaryota; kingdom Metazoa; phylum Chordata; class Mammalia; order Chiroptera; family Vespertilionidae; genus Myotis; species Myotis brandtii. The sequence continues at coordinate 1,191,981 of NW_005370908.1, read as the reverse complement.
CATCCCGTCATCACTCTTCACAGGCCGGGAGCACACATGGTGTGTGGTTAGCATCCTGTCCCTTTATAATTCCTTGGCATCAGAAGTAGATAAAAGGGAGAGCAAAAGGATCCGCATATTTTGTGAAGTGCATTTACATTTTACTGAAAGGTAACTGTTTAACCTCTGTCTGGGGAAATGAACATACTCCACAGCCTTTCATAGGCATGAGAAGCGCACATTTATGGCTACATGAACACTGTGAGGACTATTTCCTCTGAAGAAATCTATAACCGCTTCTTTCTGTCTAATTGAATCAGCTGTGTTCAGTATGTTACTACTTACACGTTTGGATATATAGTGCAAGTCCCATAAATATATTAGGTGAATATTTGAACTGAAACTTGTGGGTCAGGTGCCAAATTAAAATACTCACACTAATAGGATGTGACAAATACTAGTATGATGACAATTGCAGATCTATCCACAATATACAAACAGGTCTGATTTCTGGAAGGAGATAGAAACACTTGCAGAGATAAAAGGGAGTCCCTCCCCCTCCCCTTCACTGAATACAAATGGAATTAGCAACAAAGATTTTTTTTTAAAGTCACTAAAATGTATTTATAATGCCTCTACGCATTTCCCGACATGAAGCAGGGCCACCAACTGCAACCAGTCCATGAGGTCAGAGCAAAGAACGGAAAGGTGTCCAGTGTCGTTTCCATGTGAGGGAGCTTTTACGTGCACAGCGGTAGTGCACAGGGATATAAGTGCCAGGAAAGGGTTAAACAACGAGACTACTGTTCCTCCAAAGCTGCTGTCCATGAATCTCTTGACTTTCAAACAGTTTGGCATCCTGTGACTCTTTCAATATGTGCAAGTCATGACATGATCCAGGAAGTTTACCAAAACGCTTGTTCTGTTTTATTTCGCTGGGCATCCAGTACTCCAGGGCATTTACCAAACAGTGAGGATCCCGTAGAGAATACCAAAAATGAACGATTTCCGTCAAAGGAGAGAAACTTAGGAAAGTTTTAGAAAAGGATTAAAATCTGCAGTAAATATCATTTCTCAGCAAAAACCCGTTTTATTAGTTTAATTTCTCTGCAAAAACGTGGTGCACACTAGTTATTTCATTCAACTTTGAATGTAAATTCACTTAGCGGCAAAAAGTCAGATTTTATATTTTAAAACATAGTTACTTTTTATGGCTAGAGGAGAATGAATATTGTAATGGGAAAAGTTCCTTATATGGAAGAATATCACTCACATTGAAGAGTTACCCAAATTTAGTTTCTGGTCTTGACTTGTATTCAGTTTAGTCTCATTAATTCTTTTATGTCCATTTTTATTCATGTATAAAATGGAAAAAGTAATCATTGCAACCTGCTTTTGGGGGCTCTTGCAAAAATTAGTAAAGTGAAAAGTAGGAAAATCAATCCTGGTTAATATTTCTTTTGAGAGGTGGGCAGAGCAAAGTGTGATACCAACATTGTAACTATTTGCAGCCCACATTCTTCAGAAGGCGGCAGCTAACTTTCAATGACTTTACTGGACCTACCATATCGTAGTGGGAATTTATATCAAAACTAGTGGCCTGGTGCACAAAATTGTGCACATTGAAAGAAAATTAATTAGAAGAAATATTTTAATATCGCTATGCACCCTTTCTCTATAATAGAAATGTCAACCAAATTCACGATCGACAATGACAGATCGAAACACATGTGTGCGATTGGCGCCAGCGAGAACTTTTATATGTATCATGCATGCGCGATTTAACTTAGCCTTTTATAGATATAGAATAAACTTGCTTAATTAGACCTGCTTTCTGATTTAGCCAAACTTTTTCCAGCCCAGTGAAGCACCCCAACTTCCCTTTTAGGTAATTGTCAGCAATAAAGCAGTATATATCAACATGAAGCAGATTATTATTATAGATCACCCAAGGAGAACAAAGGGTAAAATATTTAACTGCAGCAGTGTTTGACTATATTCTGCGCAGTGAGAAAACCTGAAATCCTTTTCAAGGTTCACCATTTCTTACTTTTTTTTAGTTGGGTTAAGTTTCTAGGCTTTCTAAATCTCCATTTTCCAGCTAATGAAAAGAAAATAGGATTCCACTGAGTCTCCTATCTACCTACTCCAGGAGTTCTGTGAGGATCAAATGAGATGAGGCACAGGAAAATGCTTCACAGATATTTGGTTAAAGTATGAAACATTTGCATCTGGCTATAAAGCAAGTCGTGCTCCTGGGCTGAAGAAACTGCAAGGAGGCTAGTCGCTAGGAAGAGGAAGCTAGGTGTTGCTACATGATGTCATTACCCAGACGGTCGGACACTTAGCATATTAGCCTTTTATATATATAGATGAATTAGAGTTCTAAAGTTTAAAAGAGTGGAGACAAACATTACCCTTCACCTGCCATCAGAATGATCTGTCTAAAAAAGAAAATTGTCATTTTACTTTAGCGTTAAAAATTCCTCAATGATTTCTCCATCATATTCAAGACATCGTACACACAGTATGGCATAATGCAGGCTTGAGGATCATTTTTTTTTCAGCTTTAGCTACCATCTTCCCAGCATGTTCCCTGTACCTTTCTATGCCAAACTTCATAGAGCTCCCCAAACGCACCAAACTCTCCCAAGCTTTCCTGCCTTCATATATGTTGTTCCTCTGCCTCATGTGCCAGATCCTCACTATCTTTCATCATCAACCTAGTGAACTCCTTTTCAGCCTTCAAAACTCAGCTTATACCACCTCTTCTGGCCTTCCAATTGCCTGAAAGAATGCTGTATTTGTTTTATGTCTGTTTCCCAAATGCACTGTAGACTCCTGAAGTGTAGGTTCCCTATTCTATGTACCTTTGTATCTCTAGGGGTCTACCTCAGTGTTGCTGACTGAACAAATAAATAAATGGATGAAACTCTGGTATGAATTATCTAGTGACTCTCTGGAAGCATCTGGAGTTAGAAACTAATAATAAATTAAACCACTCCACCCTTCTAAGGTTTGGAATCAATTGAGAGATGGAGCCAAGAATCAGGCACTTGAAGATCAAAGCGAAAGATTTGTTACTGACAAAGGCTGGGTTGGAGAACATGGATTAGGTATGTGACAATAGTGGGTTTCCTAATAGAATCCAAGAATTAGACATAACACTCTCTCAGTCAAGGCAATTCTGGACAACCACAGACCACCTTTCTGTTTAAGTACTGAGTCGTGACCACCAAGTTCATGGTATGGCCAACAGTAGACCAGAACACATGCATATGGTCAGATCCTAAAGAGGAAGATGGGAAGAGCTTATCCAGGCTTGCATGCCTCTTGTTCTAGACCAGTGATGGCAAACCTTTTGAGCTCGGCATGTCAGCATTTTGAAAAACCCTAACTTTGGTGCCGTGTCACATATAGAAATTTTTTGATATTTGCAACCATAGTAAAACAAAGACTTATGTTTTTGATATTTATTTTTATATATTTAAATGCCACTTAACAAAGAAAAATCAACCAAAAAAATGAGTTCACGTGTCACCTCTGACACGTGTGTCATAGGTTCGCCATCACTGTTCGCCATCAGTTAAGTCATCTATTCTCTTTTGGGAGAAAATTGGTGTAGGGAGAGAAAGGCCGGAAGTGTTACTTGAATAAATGTCTCTTTATGGGGGAACACAAAATCAGAAAAAAGAAAACTCACCTTATTTACCTTCTTCTAGTACTACTAGCAGTTCCCTTAGCATTCCAACTAAAATTAGAGAGACACTATTTAGCTCTATTATAATACTATTCTATTCTCTCCTGAAGAACAATTGGTAATGATCTTCCAGCCAAGGGTTGAGTCCTATAACTAATTGTTGGCATGTTATCTTTTATTTTTTACATATAAAAGTGATGCCTGATTATTTTGAAAATTTTAAATGGTTCAGATACATAAAAATAAGCCTCTCTGTAAGTATCCTAGTCTTCCAGACACAATTCTTGTTCATTGAGGTGTCTCCAGCCTTTTTTTTCTAAACATTTACATATGTTTAGGTTTAAGGATTTTGGGGGGAAAAAACATATGGAAGACGATATGAAGACACAAGAAGAAGACAGCCATCTATGAACCAAGGAGAGAAGCCTCAGAAGAAACTAACCCTGCTGACACCTTGGTCATGAGCTCCCAGGGTCCTTAATTGTGAGAAAATAAATTTCTGGTGTTTAAGCTGCCAGTTTACAGTGCTATGCTATGCCAGCCCTAGGAAACTTATACAGTCATTATCATAATGTACTGTCTTCTCAACTAGGAAAATGTTATGACCTTTAGTTTATTCAGTCTTTTTTTTAGGTTGTTTAGTTAGTTAGAAGTATATTCTTCAAGTATCCATTAATATTTCTTATTAGTCTTGTTCTTATTCATTTTATGCTTTCTGTTACTCCTGTGAATTAGATTTTTTCATTATACTTATCATTGGTAGTTGATTTTTATATATTTATGCTGGAAGCCAATTCCAGCATGTCATAATTGCAAGAGTTTCATCAAAAGGTTGATGGAACTTGCGGACTCAATGAGGGCTGAGTCACATATGTTGTCACCTATTGGGAATGGCTGATGGCATTTCCCCAAATCTGAAAAGGATGCATTAAATTGATTGTTTGCTGCCAGACAGCTCAGGGCATCTTAATCTACATGTTATTGCCTCCTACTGGCCAAACACCTGAACAGCTGTAGGCAAGTTCTTCCAATCTGACAATGGACTCTGTAAATGAAACCTTACCCTTTGAAGTGTATATTTCTGCCTCGCCTCAGGACAATTTGTGTTAATAAAAAACATGGGGTCCTTTTAGCTAGGCTCCTCTGACCCCCAAATGCCTTTCAAAATTATGCTTTGTCTCTGGACTCTTACTTAAGTTACACACAGCCCCTTTTCCAGATTGCTGAACCCTTCTTAATGCTGGAACAAGAACCCCAGCATATTTTAGTTTATCTGGCTACCTTACTGTACTTTCTTATTAGTTTTAATAGTTTTTAAGCTGTCTTGGAGTTTTTAAGCAGGCAAACATATAACATGCAAATAAGACCATTTGTTTTCCTAATTTCCAATATATTCATTTCACTTTTCTTGATTTATTGCATTGGCTGGACTGCTTCAGAATAAGGTTGATTAATAGTGGTGATAATGAGCATCCTTGCCTAGCTTCTGACTTTATTTGGCAATCCTTAATTATAATATTTACCATAGCTTTTGATTTAATTTACAAGTTTTCTAGGAATCTTTATTCTCTCTTTTTATCAACAAAAAGAATTATAGGAACTGCTTTACCAGAAGCTTTCAAAATAATTCCATGGGTTTTCTCTTTTCATATGTTAATATAGTAAATTGCATGGATAGATTTCTGAATTTAAACCATCTTTAGATTCTAAGAATAAGCCTATTTGTTTATTGTGCATTCTTCTTATATTCACTGCTGGTTTTGAATTACTAATATTTTATTCATGAATTTTTCAGAAAGTGTGTGTGGGGTAAACTTTCCAAGTCATTGTATAACTGAAGATTAATTTTGCCTATAGATTTGAACAATAATTTAGTTTGGTAAAAATTATAGGTTCAAAATAACTTTGAAGACTTTGGTCCATTATATTCTGATATCAAGTCCTGTAGATGAGAAATTACAGATCAGTCTGATCTTTTTAAGTCACAAGTATTAATAAAAAACTGGTGACTTGATGTGAATCACAGCAAAAATGGATTACAGTAGAAGCTTTTAGATTCTATATGAACTATTTTGTTGTGCCTTAGCTTTTTGTTTTTACCTCTTTATATTTCATTGTACTATATCCCTGCTAGGTAGGATGAAGTCAGAAAGTTAGCATGCTTTATCTTTTCATTTCATTAGCATAATTAATGAAAGAGCATTAAACTCAGAAAGAAGGTAAGAATAAGAAATGCTTACTACGGACTAGGAAGTAGATTAAAGATCATAACAGTGTCAATTCAGAAGTGAGATCAGAATCCAGGTCTTTTAATTATGAGATGTAGGAGATTCCTGTTAAGAAAACGTTTTCTGGAGGGAGGAAAAATCAGAACATTTGCTCAAATGTTAAAGTGGCCCGCCCCAGCAATTGCTCAATCTCCATGGGCAAAGCCAACCCGAACACACAGGTACTTTAGCACTTGCCTGTTCTGACTATTGGTTTGTTAGACTTGGAACTTTCAACTATTAAAAATATTAAACCTTTTTAAAATAATTTCCTACATATGTTTAAGCAGTATTTGTATATATAAAACTCTGGAACTTCTGTTAGTTTCCAAGGATATTTAAAGTACTGATTTACACTAGAAGCTCAATTTAATTTGGGAGTCCTCTGTCAGATATAAATTTATTAAATTTGATATTGAGAATATGCTTTTTTTACTTAGGAATTAATTGGATCCGTGATTTGTCCAGGAAGGCATGAATTGATGGCCTTATTACATGTTGCCCTACAGGTCCCATGAACAAGAAATGAGGTGACGTGAATAAATAAAACTGCCCAGCCAGCATGGCTCAGTGGTTGAGCGTTGTGCCAGGTTTGTGGGTTTGATCCCCAGTGTGAGGCCATGCAGGAGGCAGCCAATCGATGATTCCCTCTCATCATTAATGTTTCAATCTCTCTCTCCCACTCCCTTCCTCTCGGAAATCATTAAAATATGTTAAAAAAGAAATAAAATCATTATCTCTTATTTGCCAATTTATTTCAGTGTTATCATGTTAAAAAAATCTTGCATGTCCACTTGAGAGCCTGGTGCAGAAAAAACTATTCCAAGTAAAATAGAAAATGTTCATTATTGATTTTTAAGAAAGTTAAAGTGATAACTTTAAATGATAGAAATACATACTTATAGAGGAAAAACATAACTTTGAAACTTTAGTGTAATTAATAATAGAATGTATAGTGTCAGATACAAATATTACAGACATAGAAAGTGCATATAACTTTTTAATGTATTAAATATATTTATTTAACTAGAGTCCCAGTGCATGAAATTCGTGCACTTGGGAGTCCTTCAGCCCAGCCTGCATACTCTTGTAGTCTGGGAGCCCGCTTCCTATGGCCTAAGCCATCAGTCGGACATCCCTAGCCCTGCCATGGAGGCAGGAGAGGCTCCCGTCACCGCAGCTGCGCTTGCCAGCCGTGAGCCCGGCTTCTGGCTGAGCGACGCTCCCTCTGTGGGAGCGCACTGACCACTAGGGGGCAGCTCCTGCATTGAGCATCTGCCCCCTGGTGGTCAGTGTGTGTCATAGTAACTGGTCGTTCTGCCATTTGGTCGATTGCATATTAGCTTTTTCTTATATAGGATAATCTAGAGCTATACTCCAGTTGATCCACATTCATACTGAATGTGATGACTTAGGAATAAGGTGAACTGTCATTTTTGGTTTTGTAAAACCAGTTTCCATTGGAGGAGGATATTTTTAGAATTCATTTAAGTACATTATGGTTCTGCTATGATTTAGCCATCAAATGGTAATTTGGTACAATGTGATGTTTTAACAGTTCCTACAAGTTAACAGTGACTATAGAACCCTTGGTGATCAGCTAAGGTCATTTTAAAACCTAATTCTAGATGACAAATGCAGCAACATTTGTCATCTAAGACATCGCATGCCAATACGTGGGATTCATTGTAAAGCCCCTTGACTCTTAAACCACAGAAAACAACCTTAAAGCAAAGGAAACCATGATATTTTAATTAGAAAGGTCACACCTTATTCATTTAGAAATTCTCTATTGCTTGGTATAATTTGTTTGCTTGTTTATTTGTGGATGGAAACATCTTTGCACCCATGAAGGTTGGATGTAATTAACCACCTCCACCTCACATACTGGGTTCTGTCCTGGATGAAACCACCCGATGTGTGGCTTCTGGGACATTCCTGGGAGAACTCTGTATTCATTTAACTTGATGACAAAACAGCAACATGCTAAATAATGTGATTAAAGTTGTTAAAAGCCAAAATAAACACTTATAATTATCTCAAGAAAAACGGTGTCAGGCGAGTTCGGTCTCTATAAAGTGGGACTCCGCGTGCGTCTTTCAGGTCCTGCTGCACAATAGATCATAGTTAAAGGTCTGTTAACAGACCTCTGACGGCTGAGCTGGGTAGCTTGTGGTTTCCTTCGAAACCTATTGGCATAATGTGAATTTATGTGTGAGGTGCAAATTGGAAGTTGCCTTCCATTGGTGCCCTTGGCAGAACAGAAATCATACTGTAGGGCTAGCAGCAGGAAGTACATTGCTTTGAAATTACCCAGCAGGGTTTCCACTCGTTGCTCTTGTTGTTTCTGAGACAGGGGCCTTATATTGTCTGGCCGTGATTAAAATCAAAGTGTAGGCTTCTTTGCTGGGTGCCAGTAAACTTAGGTGAAAAACAGAAACAATCTGGGCTTTTAATTATTTTAAAATGTAATGTAGGCACGAAACCAAGATGAAAGCATTTTTGACTAATCTATCCCAATTATTTCACATAAACGGATTTGCTAAAAAAAAAAAAAAAAGAGGGAGACAGAGAGCAAGTGAAAGATTGCCTTCAAGAGACGTGTTAACTTATCTCACAGCCATGAAAGATATCTATGCCATGTATGCCATTCTTATAAAACTCATAGAGAAAAATGCCCAAACCTTGTACTTTTGGGTTAGTAGAGAAAACTTGATGTGCTGTTACCTTACTGCACATACAAGATGCTATGGAAATATGAAATAGGCTTTCAAATCATGGAAGAGAATTTATTGATTAATTACTTACTATCTTAAAATAGCCCATCTTCGAGGGAGTATCTCAGTGCTGTGATAAGACTGGTCTAATTCCATAGTGGACTAGGCAGATAATTCCCATTATGCCTGCAGCTCCCAGAGCTGGTAGGCCCTGTATTTCTTCCTTTCAGCTTCTTTTTCCAGGGAGGGTATAAAAGCCAAATTATAGATTCAGAGTTTATCTTTAATCACCCACTGGGAGAAAATTTAACTCACCTTTGAATAAAATATAGGGAGTGCAAACTTGCTATCACATGGTGACAACCAGCTCTCAAGTAAACAGTAGTGGGCATCCAGTTACTGAGGAGGTTCTTTGGAAAACCTGCCACTAGACCTACGAGTCAGTACCGGGAGTTCATACATTAACAAATATTTACTAAGTACCTGTTATGTGGTAGACACTGTGATAAGGATTGTGGATATAAAGGTGAACCAGACTTTCAAGGGTAGCTAGAGAAGTATATGATTATTTACACCTGTGATCTGGTGCCAAGCTATGCAAGTACAGTGTGCCGAGGGACCCCTAGCCCACAGCTGGTACTCTACCACAAAGAGAGACGTGATATTACATTCCTATTACAATTGTCACATATTTTAAAAGACATAGAAGAAGAGGAGCAATATGTCATTTTGACGGCAAGTTTAGAAATGGCTTAGGACAGTGGTCAGCAAACTGCGGCTCGCGAGCCACATGCGGTTCTTTGGCCCCTTGAGTGTGGCTCTTCCACAAAATACCGACTTCTGTGCATGGGCCACGAAGTTTCAATCACACTGTACATGCGCGCCCGCACGTGGTATTTTGTGGAAGAGCCACACTCAAGGGGCCAAAGAGCGACATGTGGCTTGCGAGCCGCAGTTTGCCGACCACTGGAAGCCTTAGGAGAATCGAAATGCAGGTCCAATCTCTTCTTTTAAAAATTTCCTTCCTCCAACGCCAATATACAGTGACACGTGCAATCATTTAGCCATAGCAAAGAGCAGGTGTGCAGAACCTCTACAAATCCCAAGGCCCAACCTCCAAAGGCCTGTATCTTATCTAATGATACGGCTCAAGGTCAAGACTCTAGAGCTATCAAAACTGCTCAGGCAAGGGAAAAATCCAGGCTGTTATCTTCTCCCACTTGAATTTCAGTGATAAGAAAGAGAGAAATCATAATAACTTACAGTTATGTTACAGAGCATTTCTGAGTATCTTTTGCTCCTATCTAAGGATTAAACCTGGCAGTTATAACTTTGACAGGTAGGAGCACAGAAAATTCAAGCTGCCTCGGGGCCTTAAGAAGTTCACAGGGCATTTGGCCATTTTCAATCAAAATCCGCTTACAAAAATTTAGTTCTCATGGTGGCAATATCCTCCCTTTCAGTATGCGAAGTTGTTTGAAGCTTTTGTCTCTCTCAAATGCTAATCCTGATCAGATTTTGATACTGTTTTCAAACCAGGCTTCAGTTTAATAAGCATAGTGATTGTATTCAGGAAAAACCTCCATGAGATGTGTGCAATCAATGTGCACACTCAGTATTCCATCCCAGCAGCACCACCTATTGTCTGGTCGCTCTTGAATGAAACTTCACAAGGACCTGATTTGTTTATTTCTCTGTGTATCTCTGAGGTATCCCATATACTGCACACTTTACAGCTGATAAGGGCTAAGCATTAAGACTGTGATGATGTTTCTAAAGTTTTAAATCTGTTCTATAAAAAAATGCATTTTTGTAGTACCTCAGACTTCCATTTTAATTAGTGAAAAGAAACTGAATGGAGAGATTACATGTTTCTGAAAATATTTTTTAAATATTAAAATAATATTTGGTAGATAAGATCCAAGTTATATGCCTATGTTTTGAAAGTTACTATTATGATTTATTATTTATCAAATATTGAGTGGTATTTTTTTCCAATAGAGTTTAAAACCACTTGTAAAAAACAAGTATTATTTGCAGTGACAGGTAGAATCTGAAATTCAGGACTTTTCCAGTGGGGGCTACTATGGAATTTTTTTTTCACTGTGGAATTTTTCAGCATTATTCTCAGAAGAGAGAAAGATAGGATTGGAAAAATTACATAGTCATTATTTGATTATTTGATATTTACATTATATATAGACATAACTAATAAACTATGTTTCTGTAAGCCATGTTTATTTAAATCATGTAAACCATAAGAGGGATCTGAGGAGGAAAATAATAAGCAGCAATGGAATAGTTTCATATGTATTATACCATTTAATCTTCCCTACCACTATCTCGGGCAGGTAAGGTGGCTTTGATTCCTTGACCCTCTTCTTTCCCCACTCTGTACACTTGTATTAGGCAGTTAGACAGGCATGAGTGGAGAAGGAAAGATAGACCAGATGCAGAAGCTCACCTTTCCTCCCTCTTTTGGCTCTCAAGTTTCCTCTCTCTCTTTCCTAAGCTCCATGGCCCTCCTTTTGCCTCTGTGACTCTTTTCGTGAGCATTTTTTTCCCACAGTCTACTTCTTCTATCTCTGTGACTTTCTAAATAAACTTTCTTTTATAGTGTGAGTCTTGGCTTTGAATTTTTTCTTAGCCAGAACTCAAGTATCAAGGTTGCTGAATGGAGGTCTAACATCTGATGCTTTTTTTCCAGCCACTAATACACGTTTAAAAAAATATTTCATTCATTCCTATAGATTGATTTACCATCTCTGTACTGACCAAAATTTGTATTTATGTCCCTTATATCTCTCCCCTTGTCTAGAAAAAAAAGGATATATTTGGAAGTCCCATAAGTATCCAGAATTCAACACAAACTTATCTTTTTTTTTTTGCTGAAGCTGCTCATTTTCCTGTATTCCTTATCATAGTTCATGCCCTACCATCTATCTACTTGTCCAAGTCCAAAACCTAGAAGTTACCTTAGACTCCTCCTTTTTATTCATCATCTTCACTCAGTCATGACAATTACATTTTCTCAGTATCCTTGCAATTTTTAAAAAATTTCAGTATTTTTTATTGAATTCAGAGAGGAAGGGAGAGGGAGAGTTAGATACATCAATGATACATCAATGATGAGAGATAATTATTGATCAGTTGTTTCCTACATGCTCCCTACTGGAGATGGAGCCCACAACCCCGGCATGTACCCTGACTGAGAATCCCACCGTGACCTCCTGGTTCATAGGTCAATGTTAAACCATTGAGCCATACTGGCTGAGCTCCTCAGTATCTTTGAATTCCACCTTATTTAGTTCAGGCCCTTATCATTTCTCACCTGGTCATTACAATAACTACTATTTCTAATATGACTTTCTCTGTTACCAGAGAGATCATTCTAAAACTCTGAACTGTTAAAATAATTTATGAATGGCTTCTCATTACTTTTAGAATGAAGTCCAAATTCTTTATACAAACAATATGATGCAATTTTAAAAATATGACCCATGACTAAGTTTCCAAGATTTTTATACTACCACTGCCTAATCGGATGTTTCTATCACATGAGATGTTTAGTACTCAAAATGGGCCAGCCCTGATGGTGGCTCTCTATTTGAAAATCCATTAATATAATTTAGTATTAATTAGAACTAAGGATTAAAATCATATGATATCTGAAAAATTCAACACCCATTCATGTTAAAAATAATAGATTAGATATTGAAAGATATTCTAATATGATAATATATATATAATCCTCAGACCAAAGTGACCATCCTGACTAATGAAGAACATGATTAGAGGCATTTTTACTGCATTCAAGACAAAGAAAAGGCACTGAATATCTTTATTACTATTGAACTTTAAGTTGGAAGTATCTGTCAATGTCCTCAGATAAGGAAAATGGAGGCATAAGAATTATAAATGAAGAGGTTAAGCTCTCTCTATTACAGATTCCTATTGCTGATTTGGAGTGATATCAAGATTTTTTTAATGTTACTTTCAATATTATTTTGTATTGATTTCAGGTGTACAGCATAATGGTTAGACAATAATATACTTTACAAAGTGTTCCCCCAGATATTTGCAGTACCCACCAGGCACCATACATAGTTATTACAATACTAGAGGCCTGGTGCATGGAATTCATGCACTGGAAGGGGGGTCCCTCAGCCCGGCCTACACCCTCTCATAATCTGGGACTGTTGGCTCCTAACTGCTTGCTTGTCCTGCCTGATCACCCCTAACCACCTCTGCCTCAGCCCCAGCTGAAGGTCGTTAAGCTGTTCAGTCTAATTAGCATATTATGCTTTTATTATTATAGATTGACTATATATCTTATGCTGTACTTTACATCCATATGACTATTTTGTAACTGCCTATTTGTACACCTTAATCCCTTCACTTCTTCACCAAGGCCCCCAACCACCAGACTATGTGCCTATGAGTTTGTTTCAATTTTGTTTGTTTACTTATTTTGTTTTTTAGAGTCACATATCACTGAAATCATATGGTATTTGTCTTTCTCTAACTGACATTTCATTGAGCATAATACCCTGTAGGTCCATCTGGGCTGTCACATAAAACAGCCCACTGAGTGAGAGAATACATTTGACATTGGCCAGTGATACATCTGACAAGGGGTTAATATAAAAAAATTTATAAAGAACCCATATTACTCAACACCAAAATAACAAATAATTCAATTTAAAAAATGGGCAGAGAACCTGAATAAGCATTTCTCCAAAGAGGACATATACACAAAGTGGCCAGATTATTATGACCGGCCAGATTATTATGACCACCCCATCAGTACAATGAAGTGAATTAGTTATGCAAATAATAATAATAATAATAATAATAAAACCTTGAGAGTATTTGCTTAGGAAGTTTTCACTATTCAGTATTTTTGGAAGTGGCAATGAAGCACTGATGAGGTGGTCATAATAATCTGGCCACTCAGTGTAGATGGCCAATAGTCATAGGAAAAGATGTTCAACATCACTAATCATCAGAGAAATGCACCAGTCAGAATGGCTATCATCAATAAATCAACAAAGAACAAGTGTTGGCGAGGATGTGGAGAAAAGGGAACCTTGTGCTGGGAGTGTAGGTTGGTACAACCATTGTGGAAAACAGTAAGGAGTTTCCTCAAAAAATTAAAAATGGAACTACCTTATAACCTAGAGTTTATTTTTAATTTGAAAAATAGGTGCATAACAGCAAGTGGGGAGACCCACCTTTTGTTTAAGAAAGAGTGAATAGGCTATATACCATTTTCTTACATTTCAAAAGAAGTAATGAAAAAAACAAACCAAAAGCCAATAAAGGTTGTTACCTACAGAGTGAGGAAAGGGCAACTTTGGACCTATGCAAATGTGTTACAGAATTGAAAACTCAAAATGAAATCATCATGGAAAAAGGACTTGCTTCTTGGCGAAGGTGTGCTGTAAGATGGAGACGGTTCTGAGGAGCGGCACTGCCTGGCCGGGCTGCACTTCTGAGGGTGCGAGGAGACGGGCTCTGGGAGGGCTGGGAAAAGGACTGGAGACGGGATCAGGTGCCAGGGTGAAGGGTCATTACTGAAATGACAAGGGAAGATGAGATGGAAACAAGGACAAGTCTCTTTGTCCGCCTTTCTCTCTCCCTCTCTTCTCCTCTCTCCTCTCTTCTCCCTCCCCTTCCCCTTTCCTCCCCTATTCTCTCCTCTCTCTTTCCTTCTCTACTGACAGAGCTGTAAGAAAGTAAGTGGCAAAGCAGAAATTTAATCTACAGGGTCCCAGCCCCAGCATCATAAAGCAGAGGAGAGGTTTCGGGGGTGAGGACAATACCTTAGTAACTGATATAGTTGGGGAAAATGGGACCAAGAGTTTACTTGTGCCTGGAAGAATTTGTAAGGGATTTTAGGATCCAAATGATACTGCAGTGCAAGGCTGTTTGAATACCATTAAGGGCGGACACAATAGGCAAAAGTTGATATCCAATGAGATAATGCAGGTGGAATGGTTAAGAATTACAAAGTGCCATGCAAATATACAAGATTAGTGTTTTTATTTTTGGTGCTATAATTTCACTCTTAACTAGAATGGAGGCATTTGATAAAACAAAGTTTATGAAGTCCAAGGCAATCATAAGATAAATTACAAAAGGATATTTTGCATTTTAGAAACATAATAATTATAATTATTTAGAAAAATAATCATGTGTTGTTATTTTTTTTCTAATTGAGTCAATTTTATTTTACTTTGGAAGTTAGGTGAGTCACAAGTTTCCCAAAGGGCACATGTTTTTATTAGCTCTTCTCTAATAACTCACACAAACCTTTGTGGATCCTTACAAAGATCTAAATTAAATGTTCTGTAGTGACAAGTCTGTATGTTATACACTGACTACATCAGGGCACTGAATTACTGTACTACAAAGCTACATGCCTGATTATATTAAGGTGTATCTCTATAGCACAATAATTTTTGCATTTATTATTAATCAAAGATAACCATGACTAATGCAATTGTAATTTCATTTTAAACTCATTACTCAAGGTCATCAATTTAGAGATATGAATGGAATTATGTTGATAAGTATATAAACTGATGGCCAGAGGCCAATCAGATTGCTTCATGCTCTTAAATTATTTTATGATGTTACTTATAGTGAACATGTTGATTTGAAGCAAAGATTTTCGGATTGAAGTCATGCTTAAAGAGCTAAAGTCATTTTTCATTTTAGCTTTCTCCTATAATACTAAAAAGTACATGAAAACTATTTCACGAGTTTAATTAATACCATTATAGATCTTGTAAACAGAGGGAAGTAATCTTCAATAAGAAAATCATTCTGATGCTTTAAGGAAAATACATAGTATAATTAAATTTAGCAAGAAGTAAGCGATAATTGGTAAGCCAGAATATTAGAAAAATACTTCTGGAAACATTTCTGTGTTTGGAGAACCAAAATAACTGTATCTGGGCTAGATAGCTTACTTATAGTTTTCCAAGAGAAACATGAACTTATCCAGAATAAAAAGTTGCAAATGGCCAAAGAAATAAAAAAAGGAAAGTAATGAAATCATCAAAAACAAGGTAGGGTTTGGTATAGAAAACAGCCTCTAACTAAGATATGAGTAATATGCAAAGGAATGGATTGTTTTTAATTGAAAACTAAAATGAATTGAAAGTTAAAATAATTTTAAGTGAACACTCATCATGTGACTGTATCATTGCTTTTCCACCTATAGAGTATAGTCACTATCCACATTTTTTTAAAACTTACTAAATAATTATTGAGCATCTATTTCATGTGCAATACTCTGCTTGGCATCACAGTAGAGGTAAAAGTTAGCAAGATACTGTCAAGGGGTGTATAATATGCCAATGTGGATAAAAGAAATATGTATACACTCTGAAAGCAAAGCATGAAGTTTCAAGGGCTATATTGTTGAAGAACCATAGAAACACAATACTTTGAAAGATGGATGGAGGGAAAGAGCATATCCAGTTGGAAAGATCAGGAAAAGTTTACCAAAGAAGAGAACATATAGGATGAACCATGAGGAGTAGAAAGAACTTCCACAGGCTGGGGAATAGAGAGATATAAAAATAACACAAGCAACATTCATTTTGCGTGAGGCATTGTCTTAACCATTTAATATTCATTATGTCATTTAACCTAAAAACAACCACAGAAATACTACTTTCACTATCCACCTTCCACAAATGAGGAAAATGAACCTTATAGATATTAATTTGCCCCAAGTCCTGCGGTAAGTGGTGAATCCAGAATGTAGACTAGAGCTGTCTAGCTCCAAAACTTAACCCTTAGTCACTATACTGCCTTGTAAAGAAGAGTTGTTTATGAAGGTGAAACCTGAAAAATTTACATAACATTTGTATTTTAGTAAACAATGTTTGAAAAGTTATCACTGACTGGTAGGAATGTGACAAAGATGTATATTATTATGTTCAGTTTAAAAAGTAAATATAAAGTTGCTTTGTTCATAACAATATCAACCTATGGGAGATTCAGTAAATACTTGTTGAATGAATTAATGAATAATGTAGAAAATATGTATGCTTATGGGCAGAGATCAAGACATCAATATGTAAAAATGATTACTTATAACAGGATTGTGGTCTTTTCCTCTTTCAAAGTCATCTTTAATTTGTACATTGTCATCTCTTCCAGGTTTGAGTAGAAGCCCAGTGTTTATTTCCTTTTCATCAACAAAAGACAAATGACTTCAACCCTAAAGGATAAATGGATCAATCTGTGATACCAATAATCAATAGAGAATTCTTTATCAGAATATTTGTTAACACACACAATCTAAGCAGTTTTATTTTTTCACATTTTATTTTTCTCAGTAATGAGGGGTATAAATCTAAGATAAATTGATGCATATATCATAACTTAGGCATGCACGATTGAGACCAGATGAGGCAACAATAGTTCGCATGCTGACTTATGTCTTTAAGTTCCCCAAATTGAAGTCTTATTAATCATTTGCTAGTTTTAAGCAATGGTGCATTCTTTAAAAAAAGTGCCTAGTGATAGAAGCAGGAGAAATGATAAATGAAAATGGTTAAAGTATTCAATAACATGTTGCTGATACAGTAAGATTAAAAAAAAACAACTTAGCATATTGTGGGATTTTGCCTTTAACTAGACCAGTGGTCAGCAAACTCATTAGTCAACAGAGCCAAATATCAACAGTACAACGATTGAAATTTCTTTTGAGAGCCAATTTTTTTTAATCTTTAAACTCTTTATTAGTTAAGGAATTACAAATGTGTCCTCATTCCCCCCCATTAACCCTCGAGAGCCAAATTTTTTAAACTTAAACTATATAGGTAGGTACATTGTTATTAACTTAATTAGGGTACTCCTAAGGCTTAGGAAGAGCCACACTCAAGGGGCCAAAGAGCCGCATGTGGCTCGCGAGCCGCAGTTTGCCGACCACGGAACTAGACCAAAGTAAATTTTGTTGACTCAGAAGGAACTAATAAATATTATATAAATATTGTTTTATACTTATTTGATTAGAAAACAGCATTTGTTTCCAGATATTGGCTATTGTAAATAGTGCTGCTATGAACATGGGGGTGCATATATTCTTTCTGGTTGGTGTTT
Organism: Myotis brandtii; assembly: GCF_000412655.1. Lineage (NCBI taxonomy): Eukaryota > Metazoa > Chordata > Mammalia > Chiroptera > Vespertilionidae > Myotis > Myotis brandtii. The sequence continues at coordinate 1,174,195 of NW_005370908.1, read as the reverse complement.
CAGGGTTCTTAGGATATAGTCCCAGAAGAGGGATCAATGGAATCAAAAAGCATTTCCATTTTTTAATTTTTTGAGGAAAGTCCATACTATCTTCCACAGTGGCTGTGCCAGACTGCATTCCCACCAACAGTGCATGAAGGTGTGGTACATTTACACATGGAATACCACACAGCTATAAAAAAGAAGGAACTGATACCTTTTGTAAGAGCATGAATAGACCTGAAGATTATTATGCTAAGTGAAATAAGCCAGTCAGAGAAAGAAAAATACCATATGATATCACTTATATGTGGAATCTAATGAACAAAATAAACCGATGAACAAAATAGAACCAGAGTCATGGATACATGGAACAGACTGACAAAGGTCAGAGTGGAGGTGGATAGGGGGGCTCATGGATACATGGAACAGACTGACAAAGGTCAGAGTGAAGGATAGGGGGGCACTGGATGAAAGAAGGTGAAGAGATTAGCCAAAGAACATATATGCATAGCCCATGGACACAGATGAAAGTGTGGTGATGGCCAGAGGGAAGTGGGCAGGGGCTGGGTGGAGGTGGGCAAAGGTTAGGGGGGTTGGGGGACATCTGTAATAGTGTCAACAATAAATTTAAAAAACCCAGCATTTAAATGTGTGTGTGTGTGTGTGTGTGTGTGTGTGTGTGTGTGTGTGTGTATCTACCAATGAAATTGATTACCTTAAATCTGAAGCACCACTGGTGGAAACAGATTCTTTCGCCCTTTGAGGAAAAGCTCCTGGTAGACTGAATACCTGGTTAAGAGGCATCCCATGAACATTTAACCTGAACTGTCCTTTTGATCCAAAATATCATAATGTTGGGTTTGCTTAGAAGCACTCCATCACCAGGTGACAGTGACATACAAGAGACAGGACTCAAGAAGGTACTGCAGGCATGAGTACATTGTGCCCTGATTATCTTGGCACATCTACTTCTGCTGCTCTAATCTCTTGCCCACAATCCACACATGGTTGCACATGTAATTCCCTTTGATCACTTGACTGCGAAGGCAAAAATTAAAGTGTGGTTTATATGTGGTTTTGTAATAGGTGGTTTTGTACAACATGCTGGCACTAGCTGGAATTGGACTGCTGCATCACAGTCCCCCTCAGAGGTGGCCCAGAAGGACATTGGGAAGGGAAAGCTTTCCAGTAGGAAAAATTACCAGCAGTGCATCTGATTATTTACTTTGCTTGGGAGGCAAAAAGGCCAGAGATATGGGCCTGGAGGAATTAATGGGTTGTTTGGCTAATTGCTTGGCCAGAAGTTCAGGAGGAATGTTGGAGGACTGGTAAAATGTAGGTATGGGAAAATATTGGGTAGGCTCTTTAGAAAAGTGAAGAATGTGAGCATCCTCCATTATAGAAGAGGATCTCAATGATCAATGAATAGGACAACTCAACATCAGTCCGCTGCTCACCAATGCCAGAGCTGGTTCCTTGGGCTCACAAACAAAATGGCGGTGATAGAAGTTCCATGATTTCATTTACATGGGCTTCCCCTCACCAAGGGTGATCTGATTGTTGCCAATTGAAATACTCAACCTGGTCATCCTATTAAGATCAAATTAAGATCATCCTAAGAGAGAGATAGCTATTGACAAGTTCTGAGGAGGCAGTGAGGCTGCCCGTTCCCCAGGGGGACCAGCCAGTTGCCCGTGGGGAAGTTGATAACATTGTGGAAGGAGCACTGCTTAATTATCACTAGAATTGACTCTCACTCTGTATGTGGATTTGCCTCCTTGCCCATAGTTCTTCTGCAAGCATTATCATCCACAGACTTTCTATGTTAATTGCTGCCAAGTAGACAATACAACATTCTTACAATTAAGGAACTCATTTTTTTTGACAAATGAAATGTGGCAATGGGTTTGTGCCTATATTATTCACTGGTTTTACCCTGAATTTCTTCACTGTTGGCCTATCGAATGTTCCCTAAATGAGTAGAGTGAAGGTTTCCAGTGTCCTTATCTGTTAAATTTTCAGCTTTGTTATCTAAAGGAGTAACAGCGTAGGTATAAAATCCTTAATCTGATCCTTATTATTTAGTGGTATGACTGGTTAGTAAATAGTTATTTCTATTTCCATTTGCCTTATTTCTTTTCTCTTGTAGTTATGCTCTTAAAATGACATATAAAAATCCAGCATTAACTGAGTTAGTGTTTATTATTATAAGGAGTGTTTTAATGTGGTTTTCAACATGAGAATATTACTTAAACTAGCATCAAGTGATTCTCATTGACACTTATGAATGAGGCCAGTACTTTAATCAAATAAGGATATTAAGGGCTGGACTTAAAAATCCCATTTAGAGTCTGATTTTGTTTAGGATCATTTTTCAGGCCAAATAACTTCATGTATTTTTAAGGATTCTAAATCAACATCCAGATATTAAAGTCGGAAACTTTTCAAATGCCTTGTCAAAAGTCTTTAAAATTATTTATGAAAATATTTAGTGATGTAATTTTAAGACTTTGGTAAATTTTGTATTGTTTTTATTACTTTAAAAAAGACTTAGTGTCAAACATAACTAGCTAAAACTTTAAGCTAAAGCATACTTGGAATAAGAGAGAGAACTTATAACAACTGAAAAAATTTTATGAGATGTTGTCTAGAAAAACACATAGATCATTTGAGGGAAATGTCAGCAAGATAAAGACATACTATTATTATAAACAGTTAAATGTTCTGATCTAAATGTGGTTCACTCTGGATAAAATTAGAACCAAAAGTTAAACAAAATATAGCAAGTAACTTAAAAAATATGTAACCCAGAGGTTAACATAAGCTATTCTGAAATGAGCATATGAAATGTACAGAATGTATAGAGTTAAAGGTGAGTGTTACAGGCATTTAAAACATTTACTTTGCTTCTTTCAAAGGGGAAAAATGTAGTTCAGTGTAATCTTTTCCATAATAGGAACTACAGCTTTAAAGGCAAAAGTGTAGTGAATCTGATGCAGAAAACTTACACCTGTATCTTTTATCGTCTGACTTCATATATAGCCCAGCAAAAAAGCAGCTTGAGCTTTGCCATTGACCAAATCAGGACATTTTTTCCCAGTGAAAGCATTAAAATAATTGCTAAGTAACCTCAGGCATCCAGGAACTGGGAGCCAGGAGAATTTGATTCAAGTCCCGGTTCTGCCAGTGATTATGTGACTCTGAGTAAAAAGTTCACCTTCCTGAGCCTGAGTTCCCTTGTATGTGAAGCAGGAATAACTTGTACCCTGTCTAACACCCTGAATTATGAGAATCAAATGAAAACTCTGGCACACACAGGGGAAATGCATGAATGAATGAGTGAAGACATATAAAGGCGTTTTGTACATTAGAAAGCCCCAAATGCAAGTGAATTATTCACTTTTATCAGAAGTTTACAATCTGATCTGAGATGAATCTATTTTTTAAAATAGATGGTTTTTATTTATTTTTGAGAGAGAGAGATCCATGTGAGAGAGAAACATCAATTGGTTGCTTTTCATATGCATCCCAACCAGGAATCAAACCTGCAACTTGGACATGTGCCCTGACTGGGAATGGAACCGGCAAACTTTTGGTGCAGGGGATGATGCTCAACCAACTGAGCCACATTGGCTAGGGTTATTTTTTAAATTAAAGAGGAATGCCTGGTTAAAATATTTTGCTATGTTTAGATGCAGGTTATTTTATATATAAATGAGTGTAATAGCAGTGAGTTAGGCTGGTTGTCACCTACTGGATGTCATTGGATGAATACATTACAGTTACTCTTTCCTAAAACAGTACAGCCTCAGGACCAAAGCTTCAAGATTAGGTAGGCATTGCCATGGGTTAAAAAGTACCTATTTTTAAATGACACTTTAAAAAAAATATGAATTGAGCTTTTTGAGAACCAATAGAGAAATGTTGTAGTACAGGGATTGTCAGGGTGGTATTAAAAGTAGTGCCATGATCAACCAAAGGACTTGTATGCATGCATATAAGCATAACCAATGGACATAAGACACTGGGGGGTAGGGGAGGCCAGGGGATTGTCAAGGGCGGGGGAAAAAAAGGAGACATATGTAATACTCTTTGTAATAATTTAAGCAATAAAAAAAATTATAAAAAAATAAAAGTAGTGCCATGAGTCCCACTATCAGGAGAGAAGTGTGGCATAGCTGGACCAGAGTCCTGGAGGCACCCTGCTGTGCCAAGCATTTACCCTGTAATTGCCTGGATTATGGGGAAGCCTCTGAGGGTCCTGGGTGGGAGGTCAGGCCATCAGGATGGTGTTCAGAAGACTTGGGGTGGTGCCTGTTACTTTTAACAACGAATTTTATCGTACTGGTGTGTACTGGCTAACTATCCGCCACGGGGTAGCAAACCTAAAAGCCTATTGGAGCTAAGACTTCAAGGACCTGAGAAGTAAATATGGTGAATTTTGTGGTAAACTGGGCACATATGCCATGTGGAGAGAACTCTACTAATCTCCAGCCAATTGCCAGGAGGAAATGCAAGCCTGTATTTCCCAGCATGAAGAGATGTTGGAAGCCTGGGTTTTAATAGGAAATTTGAATTTGAAATGTTGGCAACACATTCAAAAAAATTTTTTTTAACAGATCCCTTATGGGCCAAATAAAACACAAATGTGGGCTAGATTTGACTTAAAAAAGCAAACGGTTCTAAAAGGGAGGAAAAGGAGAGGTTGGGGCTCAGAGACAAAATTCCCTAATTCATAATTTTGCCTCCGTCTGGTCCCTGTAGGAAAATATGTGTTCTAAACATCAAGAAAGTGATTTGGAACAGTTTATCACCACCACTGACAGAGGGGGCGTTTAGAGCCCTGTGAGTAGAAACCTGGAGAAAGCAGGCATGGAGTAATGCCAGGCAGGGTGTCTTCTGTGCTATAGTGATTATGTCCAGTAATTAATTACTACAGTTATGTCTTGTAGAGATAAGGTTTCTCTACAAATTATCTTCACACATACACAGAAATATTCTTTCACAGACTCATCTGTTTCATCATTACAGATAATAAGAAATATTTTCAAGGAGTATTTCACCAAACATTAGAAAATCCCTAAAGGGGAGAAAAAGTATTAAATCTTTTGAAAAACCAACATAACATGTTTTGGATATTCCTTCACATTTAAGAATTTTCATTTGGCTCTCATACATACAAAATTCGTATTACTTTATACTAATAGGATGAGATACTCTTTAGAATTGTGTGGGTGCATTTCTAGATGAATTATAATGAACTATCTGTAACAGAAGTTGAATAAATGAAACTAAGGTCTGACTTAAAATGCATGCTTAGCTGTGGCCTAGTTTGCTAATCCAATTCAAAGGGAGGAACAAATGCCATTCTTCAATGTCTTGCACAGATCCACATGTCTTTGGGGGAGGAAAAAAGGAAAGGGAGAAAGAAAAGGATATCTTCCACACCAAGCAAGAATGCATCCAAGAATGGCTGCAAATGTCTGAATGGCGGGAGCAGTAGCATGTAGTTGACCTTGGAAAAGCCCAAGAGAATATGTGAGTGGCATGTGATGGGCCAGCTCTGCCTAAGTTCTGGCCAGCTCTCTGCAGTCCTCACTCTTTCACTCCCCCATTGCACCGTTTTAATGTATGCTAAGCAATTCAACAGTGTTAACAATAATGCAAGATAAAATTCGCTCGACTTAATATAAATAATATGGAATTGGATTGTTTCTATTTCAGTTAATACAACCCCTTTTATAAGCTGATACCTGAGGAAAACAACTTACTAGTATTTCATTATGTGTATTTGAAAGTAACAAAACTGAATTTCTTTTAAAAAGGTCCTTTGGGTGTTGCATGATCCAGAACTCACTCAGTGGTGGAGTGATAAAATGGGGGGTAAGGATCCCAATTTCTTGGATTGGCTTTTCTGATGACTAGATATGTGGCCTTGAATGAGCCACTTGAATGCACTGAATTTTAGTTCCCTTCTTGGTAACTAAAGGCATAATACAATAATAAGGGCATAATACAATATCTGTTCTTCCCATCTCATAGCTGTTCAGTAGAGGAAAGAAAGGACCACACATAGCTTTGGTGAGCACAGAGTAGGAACTGTATAGGCTCTAGGGTTTGGCAACCTGGGAAGCTTAAGGGAATTCCAGAGCAGAGGCGTGTGAATGGGAGATGATTTGGGATCACCAGTTATAAGATGTAGAAGTAAAGCATGGCGGGTAATGGGGCACTGGGAGGTGGCAGATTGGAGGAAAAGGGCAAAGAACAGAACTCTGGAGAATGTAAGTACCAATATTTAGCTCATTTAGCCTCTTTCCAATAGGCAGAATGTAAACTACTGTTTGTTTTCTCTTGCTGAATTATTCTGATGAAGTAAATCTGTTTTGTTTTGTTTTCCCCCAAGGGAACAGGTATTTTTGCAATTCAGTAAAATGAGATACAGGCAGGGAAGAGTTAAGGAGAAGCCATGCTTCTGGGCCCCAGCCCCTAGCAATAATCTCACAGTCCAGGTGAAATTCAAGTAGGCCCTGTAGTGAGAGAAATCCCCAACATTCCAGGGGAGCCAGAGATCCCCTGTATGAGATACCCAATAGGACAGGGCTATAGGCTGGGGAAGGGATAGGGGTTTAGTGAGGATTTTAATTTTATCTAAAGGTGGGAGGGCTTGGTAGTCAATATCAGAAATGGTATGTATTTCTACTGCTTCCCCCCCTTTAAAACAAAAAGGAAAGGGAATTTAAGCCAATCATCAGACAATATTCCTGTCAGCCTGCACACACCAGGAGTCTAGAATTAAAAGAAAGCAAACCTTTGGGCCCTAGCTGAGCCTTCTCATCAACCCAGACCCAATGGGTCATGGGCATTTGGGCTTATTTCCTCTTTTGCTGGATTCAGACTCCTCAATGGAGTCTCTCAAGAAACCATGAAATATCCTCTAATGTGCTCTGCAGGGAACCTATTCACTTTGGACCCTCCCTCTCTTCATTCTTTTCTTCATTAAATATCTTTATGGCATTTGCTTGGCTGCCTTCAAGTTTTGGTTTTCATCAGTAGATACTGTTTGACATTATGGACCCCGAGAAGAAAGATTCATTTGATGTGAACCCCAAGAGGAAATTTATCCGCTGAGATAAACTCCCCATGGTCTACTGAGGGCCCAAATTTTAGAATAGTAAGATTCTAGCAGCCATTTGCAGACAGGGCTTCTCAGGAACTCTGAATGCCAGCAAGAACCCCAGACTGAACTCTGGGCTGCCTAAACTATGCCCCGCTTGTTTAGGCCATCTGAGTCAACCACTGTAGGGAAACCCTGGTTTCATCGTTCTACCACAGACACCTGCCGTCCAATCCCAGCTGCACAATCTGCATACCTCATTTACATAAAGCGGACCTAATTGACAACCTGGGTGAAACTTTTCATTATAAAATGTGGCCTCCCCATTGTTTCCATGGAATGAGATTTAAGGTGCTGCCTGAATCTGTCTCCTGGGCTGCCCCTCCTTTTTTGCTCAAATAAATGCCTTTTATTCTTTATTACAGTCAAAAATTAATTTTGGTTTACAGTATCACTGCCGAAAGGGACAGAGTGAGGGAGGTGACCAACTGCCCCAGTTTGCCCAGCAATGATGATATTTTCCGTTTTAAAACCAGGAAAGTCCCAGGTAAGCCAGGACCAGTTGGTCACCCGAAGAGGTGGGAGAAAGAGGAAATGCAGTGTTCCAAACTCAGCGTGGAATATTTACACAAAAAACCAACCCTTTTGCACTAAAAAGATTAACCTTCTCTTAGCATATTTCCTATGGCCTTAAGAGAAACTCCGTCTCTTTGTTTGCTCTGAGAAATATGGGTGTCTTAAACCCTGTAATAAATCCTTTTCAACTTAAACCAGCGAGAGCAGATTTTATTCCCTGCCATTGCCCCCTCCTACTCGGTGCCACATGCTATATGTACACTGAAGAGATTATCTTAACGAAGCTAAAAATCATTTTTAGAGAATTTGTGTCTGAGAGTTTTCTGGATTTTTTTTTGGGGGGGGGCAATGCCTTCTTTACGTAGCAATATCCTGATTTTCCTCCTGAGAATCACCCCTGCTCCACTCAGTCTGGGAAGGGCTGGTGTTACACTCAGGCCTTGACGACAAAGAACTTTCTTATTCTAGCCACAGTGATGGTTCAGGCATTGGTGTGTGACCCAACTAGGCTAATAAAGATGATCTCTGGGGAATTTTGCTTGAGCTACTGAGAAAGAAGTTTGTTTTTGTTATGTTTTCAACTATAGGGACAACTTAACTTGCCAGCGGACACAAAGCTTGCTTGAGAATGAAACCAGCAAAGAAGAAGGCTGTATTGCCAGGGAGTGGAAGGGACTGCAGGCTTATCACCTTGTTGGAACTCCTGGATCTGGTCATGCCTGCAGTGGCTGTGCAGTAACAGGCCTCAGTTATTCTCTCTATTTTGCTCAAATGGGTTGGAGTTGTGTTTCTGTCACTAGACACCTAAAGAGTATTGAATAACATCGTACAATGAAATTTAAATTTACAAATGAATAAACTTGGGATATTATTGCCATAAAATGATTCACTTGGTTAAATACTTCACTTGATTACATTTAATGTATAATTCAATTTTAAATATTTGATTGGTATATATATATACTTCTAGGAAAACACACAATGCTTAGAGTGAAAGAAATTTGGTAGAGCTCTTTCTCTTAGCCTGACTCTATTACTTACTGGTATGTATGTGTCTTGGGCAAGTTATTTAGCCTCTTTGATAAATGCAGATAACAAGAGTAACTACCTCATATAGTTATTGTGTATAGAAACAGCTAGAACAGTGGTCTGGCACCCTGAATGAATGAATGCTAGCTATTATTGATAAGAAGTGAATTGTTATTAATTTATTGTTTTGTCTAACACATTTGAAATTAATTTAATGTAATAGTTTTTAGGAAATTGTGATAAGAGTTGTACTACCACCACAAGTATTTAAGCAAACATATCAAATGAACAAGTATAAAAAAGTTAGAAGCAGTTATGTAAATAATAAGTACATAGGAAAAAGGCTGAAAAGTATAATATGTAACAGACAAGACATTATTTTTACATGTTATCCAGGTTGTGGTTAATTTTTGCTCATTTAAAAATATTATTATATCAATTTAAAGCTATATATACATAACACAGAGTTATATTTCAGAGAGTCAATTAAAAAAATCCGTTAGAGTAAATATTGCTGCTTGATCATAATAAACAAGCTCATAATAAACAATCTCATATACAGCATAATATTTCACTGCCTTTGCTTTCTAAAAGGAAACAAAAGACTAGAATTGGGTCATATATCCCATGTGAAATATAGGGTATTTCAATTAAGATTCAAGTTGACTTTTTAAAGTGTTGTCTAAGTCAAATGCTACCCTATGTCAATTGCTTCCAGCTGCTGAACGAGTTTGTAAAGTTATAGGGCATTGCAACAACATTGTCTGCAACACTTCTTAATTTCACTGTTAGAACATAGAAGATAAATCACAGAGTGCATAAAAGTTTATCAAAATAATAATAAGTGATACATAAAGAATAACAATAATAAATAATAAGTATATAATCTCCTCTCCCTTTGCAGAAGTATGTGTAGAACAAAGGCTGAAATGTGTGTATAAACTCTAATGGCAAGTTACTGATTACTTCCAATGTCAATTTTATCTTACACCTTTCCATTTTTTAAAGTAGACAATTTTGCATATATTTAGTACAAGTGTTGACTGTTTTTTTCTTTTTTATTATAGGTCATTTCCTTGGAAAAATAATGATATTGTTGCATTTCAAAAACCAAGAAATGTTGTGAAAGTTTAATTTATGCTATTGCCATTTTAGTGGAATTTCATGGAATCTTATGTCTATGGAATAAAAAAAAATCAGAACCTTTCAGTGGTCAAGCATCACCCACACTATCTCATTCTATCAATTCTTCAGGTCAAAATGAAAACTGGTATTTCAAAACAAGTGCACACATATAAAAGTATCCTCCAGAAAACAGTGGTCCCTGATTGGATTGAAAAGAAAAAAGGTTCATTGCTGGCCAGGGGTTTATTCCCCATTTTTCATTTCTGTTTGTAATTCTTGTCATCTTTGTTTCTTATGCTTTGGCTAAAGAGGGTGAGTCATATTTATTGGAACTGGGTTTCAATAAACATTATGCATTATGGTGAACCAAAGGGTGATTTATTGATAATTTGTCACTTATATTTATGAAAATGTAGACCTGCAGCTCCAGAGCTGGTAAATCATATTCTACAGCCTGAATGTGTTGGCTGCCTACCCCTTCTACACACAGACCCCGCCCCCCCAATTTACTGCCAAAAGCACCTTACAAACTGCCCCATACAATTCAAGTTCTGGTCATCAAGTACTTTCTAATACCCCCCCCCCAAAAAAGAACAACTGTTAGAGATTTATTTTTTGTTTCAGTATGTTTTCAATTTAATTTTCAAGTTGCAGAAATAATAAATTGATAAAAATGTAATTAGATGTGGATTGCAATTTAATGAGGCCAGAGAAGGAGCAAGAATATAAATGGAAGAGTGGATTGTACGGAATTATTATTATTATTAATTATTACTTAGTTTGTTTATTATGTTACAGCTATAAAGAACTTTCACACAGTTTCCAGATGCAGGCAGCTGTTCGTCCTTTGCTAGTAAGGAAACAAAGCTTCAGAGTTCATTTTGATCCACTTGCTCTAGACTAGTGATGTTGAAGATGACATTTCCCTAAGTTGCAGCCTCTAGTCATATACAAGGTTGTCAAGATGCGCATCACGTGGTCACTGGCCTTTGCTCACTTATCTCATCTGGCAACCTCTCTAACGACAGGCTGCTCCAGTCTTCGTAATATGTTTATCTCCCATGGTGATGTCAGCAGAACTCAGCAAATCTAATATTCATCAGATTTGCTGGTGCTCTTCCTTCATAAGAACAGGCCCTATATCACTCTTGCAGCTGCTTCCTCAGATATGAGAACGGACCTTTGTATTTCATGTCCCTTCGGAAAGGGCTCGGGCAATGAGCAAAGCACCTATCTGTCTGCAATGTATTTTTTTCAGTTTTGTTTTTGTTGCTTTTTTAGTCACAAAGTTCTAATTTCAGTATTTTTTTTCTTTTTTTCTCCATGGATGTGACTATAACCACGTCTTTTTCTATTTGGCCAAATCTTTTGGACAAAAAATATTTACAGCAGTAAAATAATTCATATTTTTTTTCTTTTTCAGAGGCATAAGTGAAATAAATAAATAGGATTTGTAAACACAATTTAGGTGGAAAGATTTCTTAAGTGTAGTAATTTAGCTCAAAGGAATTAAACACATGAAGATGTAACATATTCCACACAGATGTCCATAAATATCATGTTATATGCACTCTTCTATAATATCTCAAGTGTTAGTTATGCAGCAATTAATTAGTTTTTCAAGATTGACATGTTCTTTGTGATTTAATGGCAAACATAATGAAAAAGAGAAGCAAACAACTAGCAGTTGTTGCAGGTTTCTTGTGTAGTATTTCTAGTGCAAATCTTTATTTTTTAATGGAGAAATACTGATTGAATTTAAAATCTGCAAATACTTGAGTCAAGTTAGTTGAAAGCTAACTAAGTGGAAGAAGTGGATCTTATTTTTCAGCATGAATTTAAGGTAATATCCCCACATTCTTCATTTATGTATGAGCATGTACAGCTGACAATTGTTTTAAATGAATCTCAATTACATTTACTTTTAAGCACGAGAAAATTGTAGCAACTTTAGGGGCTATCTTTGATATAGGACTAATTTTATGTTACATATAATTTCATGTAACTTTCTCATTTTATGCAGAGAAACACCATTTATTTGTTACATCACAGGATTGCTTATTTTTATATCTTTTGAGGAGCATGATACTAAATGTTGATATATGAGTCAAGTGTTAATTCTACACTCAAAGAACTATCTCTTTTTCAAAGCCATCATCAACTATGCTTCTCTTCATATATTTGCAAATATGGTCTCAAATTGTCTTGTCATTTTTAAGGTGTTTTTTTTAAGACAAGACCCTTTTAGTTTGTATTAATGACCAGCTGAAAAAATATAGTATAGTTGTTATAAGCATTTGTTTTACAGTAGTTTTAGTAAGAGCTTAAGTGTATGCACTTATATGCAAAGACCTCAAAGCATAAGTTCTCATATAATTTGACATTAGTCTTATAAAATTCTTAAGTGTCCTCATTTTATAAATTTATAAATTGATATTTGGAGATTTAATATAAACTCACCCAGGTCATATTGCAGCCACAGATGGCAGTAGTTTTATGCCAATTATTTTTTATATAAATTTATATGATACAAATAAAAAGTTAATTTTTAAGACTACCCACTTTAAAAATTTTCACACTTACAGTAGTAATGAATGAAAGTATTTTTTACATCTCCGGTTTTATAGCTATGTGATTAAAATTTACAAAAATGAGTTAAAAATAAATAGCCTTGGTTGCTTCTGATTTTGTACTTTATTAGCTTTCTTTTCAAATGTGTTCATAGTTGAAATCTTCTGGTCGAGGCAAATCGATGTGATAGCTCCTTTGACTTGAGGGAGAATCCTCCATTCCATTATTGGCAGAGACTGTTAAAGTGGTTATTACGTTTTTCCTCCTTGAGAATAGAAGAATCAAATGCTTTGTTTTTGCTTTGCAGTTACTGTTTTCAATTTTCTGAGTTCATATATTTTTTAAGGCATCGTGTTTTGTTTTTTAAATTATACTTACTGGTTTTCTTACCTTTGTGTAGTAAAGTAGATCCTCTTATTTAGTTACCAGGACAATGTATTTCCACATAACCCTGTATTTGTACTTTCCCTTAGGGTATGTCAGGGGGTTGCGTTCTTAACCATATTATCTGATCAATTCTTTCATAGGCATAAATGGAATGCCCTGGGACTATGCAATTTATTCTCTGAATCCAGCTTTCCTTACTGCACTTGGGTCCAAGTGGATAGCTAATCTCTCTCTCTCTCTCTGTGTGTGTGTGTGTGTGTGTGTGTGTGTGTGTGTTTCAGGACACCTGAGAACCACATCCTTCCTTCATTATGTTCCTCTGATGATGCAAGGCAGTCTTGGGGAATCTCTTGAGAAAGAGGAAATGAGAGTTATTATGCCTGGTGTTTACAAAGTTCAGAGAATCATGACAGATGCAGCCGTTCAGTCCCCAAAGCTCCTACTATTTCAAATGGAAAGTGGTATAAGATGAGGTCTAGAGTCCAGTATTCCAGCTTCTAAGAGCATTTGAACCTTTATGGTGGTCAGATGATAGCATCAGACTGACCAATTTTCATCTCCACTCCCTCCAAGAATCATGAAAAACACCTGAGTTGTTTCACTCAGTCCATATTTGTAATCCCAGGGGCCCTATAATTTTGGCTTTTTAGTAATTGTGCTATTAAGGTAAGTCCATTTTTCTGTTCTATCCAGTTAACTTTTGTCATAAATTAACAATAGAAATAACAAAAAAATACTTATTATGCTTATTTGATCCAAAGGCATCTATATTCACCTACTCCAATAGCCTTCTGATGTGGGTGCGATTACTAGTACTATCCCCATTTTTAGACTAGGAAACAAGGAGAGAAAGGTTAAAAATCTTGCCCAAGTTCACACACTGTAGTAGACAAATTCTAAGATGGTTCCCAAGATTTCTTCTTCCTTATATATGTATATACACCCCGCATAATGCCCTCTCTGTAAGAGTAATTGACTATGATGGGCTGTCACCCCCACAACAATGGTAAGCTATATGGCAAAAGGGATTTTGCTGATATATTAAGGTCCCTAATCAGCTGACTTCGAATCAATCAGAAGGTGGTTATCCTGTGTAGGCTTGCCTTCATCAGATGAACCCTTAGCAGAGGCTGGGCCCTTTCAGAAAAAAAGGGATAGAACTGTGAGGGGGCCTATGGAGGAGCCACAGAGTAAGGACTTGGTGACAGCTTCTAGATGCTGAGAGCATTCCCAGTCAACAGCCAGCAAGAAAATGAGGACTTCAAACAAGCCACAAGGAACAGCATGCTGCTGACAACGGAAGGAGCCTGGACAAGGACCCTGAGCTCCAGATGAGAACCCAGCACTGGCTGACACCTTGATTTCAGCTGTGAGACCCTGAGCAGAGGCCCCAGTCATACCAGGCCCAGGCTCCTGACCTCCAGAACCATGAGGTAATCAGTGACTGTTTCAGGCTGCTAAGTTTGTGAAATTTGTTATGCAGTGATAGAAAATTAATATAGTTATTAACTTGCAAAGCCAAGACTCTAACTTGGATGTGTCCAACATTAGAACCTTTGCTCTTTTTCACATGGGCACTTAGTATTTTACTCTCTGGCACCCTCATTCTCTGCATTGCTCCTCGTCAAAATCTTCTTCTTTGGCTATGGGTCTAGATTAAAGGTAAGCAAAATGTCATTCAAAGCCAACTTGTTGGGCTTTGAATTCCTGGTAACAACCTAAGGAAATAAGAGTGGGAGTCAGCACTTAGCTGGTCCAGGCTGAAAGTGGGTGAGGAGGAACAGGACTGGAGAATTCATGAACACCCCCATCCCTGGTGTCAACTGTATGGTGCTAATATCAGTGTTAACATCTTATACTAAAGTCACTACACTTATAGAATCATGTGCCAACCAGAGATGATGTTAGCATCAGCTTGTGTTTGTCATTGAACAACTTATTCAGTTTAGTCACCCTGTGGGGTTTTTTAAAATATATTTTATTGATTTTTTACAGAGAGGAAGGGAGAGAGATAGAGAGTTAGAAACATCGATGAGAGAGAAACACCGATCAGCTGCCTCCTGCACACTCCCTACTGGATATGTGCCCGCAACCAAGGTACATGCCCTTGGCCGGAATCGAACCTGGGACCCTTGAGTCCGCAGGCCGACGCTCTATCCACTGAGCCAAACCAGTTAGGGCACCCTGTGTTTCTTTATAACACATCTGTTTAGTCAGACCTAATTTTATCCCTACCCGACCAAATAAAGATTCCATAAGAGTGAAAGAATTGAAACGTAAGCAAGAAAGCTGAGGTGCAGTTTTGTGGAGCCATGAGAAAAATCCAGTTTGGGTTTAAGAACTCCGAGAGGGGGGGACCTGTGTTTTGCCCAGCTGGTGGTAGCAAGACAAATTTTCTGGGTAATATGGGAGAGAGGGCAGGAGAGCAGGCACAGCTGCATCAGGGTGTGCAGACAGAGAAGTTAGATGCAGATTTCTCTATGTCCCAATGAGCTGTGAGAAGAGCCTCATGATTCTTATATAACCTGCAAGAAACACAGACATCTCTGAGGCAGACCTTGGGTGATATTTGCAGAGTGGTCTGTGATTTGTGTGAATTAGGTACCAGACACTCTGTACCTCTCCCCCCCAAATGACATGCCCTCTGGCATCCTGGAGGCCTCTGGAGTTTAGACACAATTTTAGAAATCAGGTGACAGGCAAGATCCTAACATAATTATATATGCCTATACTTATATACACTATATATTATAACTTTATAATAACTATATCTCTGGATTATATGTAAGCATACATTTTCTTTCATCTAATGGGATGAGTGCTCAACATAGAAATTACATTTTATAGCACAACAATAAAGAAAATTATAGTTCCTGAGAACTTAGGTTTGGGGCCCATATACGTATAACTATTCCATTTCATTAATAATGAATTTGTATCAACATTGTCACATTAACCACCATCAGCACCATGCATATTGGAAACTGGGGCCCACAAAGGTTGTGATCTGTCCAAGGTCATATAATAAATTAGTGGCTTAACACCTCACTAGACGCTAGACTTCTAACTGGTCTTTGTTACAGAGCGTGTTGGAATAATATTTACCCCTAATATCCAGAAAACTGAAGGCTCAGCTTCATTTCAACTCAGGTTTGCAGAATGTTATTCCTCATTTATACTTCTCCTGATGCCTCTTAACCTAGAGACACCAGTGGCCGACCAGTAATGGGTAAACAGTTGGAATCGCCTTGAGTGGTGGTGTTCTGAAAACAAATGCCTCAGACCTGATGCTTATAAAGACCTGTGAACTCTAAGCAGTGTCCAGAAGATTCTTGAAGAAAAATGGCTGAAATCTGTTTAACTTTAGCAGAACAGCCAAGCTGCAAAAATCTTTGAGTTCTTGAAGTCTTGAGCATTTCATGATTGGTTAGGAATAGACAGATGTTCCAGCATCCTTCTCCCAGAGTCCGGGATGTTAAAATACCACCTAGATCCTTGAAGTAAGCTGATATTTTCACCTCATAAAAATACCTCTGCACGTTCACCTGAGAAGGAAAAAAATAGTGGCATTTTCTCGTGACTTTCATGAAGAATCCCAGCACTCTCTTTCAAAAGGAGGAAAGGGGAAAGTCTTCATTTCCAGATGCTTGGCGATGGGAGGGAGGGAGAGAGGAAATTATCTGTAATTTTACAACTGTGTATTGTTTTCAGGAAAATGTCGAATACTGTGTGTATACATGTTCACACATGAACAGACGTGTCAATATTTTTTTTTAACAATCACTCTAATGTTTTATTATTATTTTTTGATTTCTGGTCTGCCTGCAGGATATCTGGATGCGAAGATTGCAGCAGGAGTTGGATTCGTTCTTGGATCTCAGTTAACCACCTTGAATTTCCTATAAGTGTCATTTTCAGTCTAATGAAAGATGTCATATTTTAAGAAGGTGTTTGGGACATCCCTGTTCTATCACTGCCCACGGCACAAAAGCCCTGCCATCGGATTTGCTGTTCTTCCTCCTCTACTGAAATTCATTATTTGCAACCTGAAAGCCCAACATTAGCACTGAATATTTTAAACATTTTATAGCCCTTCAGCTGTTCCGTAGTGCCAGTTTGTTTCCCATTCCCCTTGACATCTCACAATGCTAAGTGCCCAGTGATAGCCTGTAGAGGTTTCACCATAATCCACCTTTATCCATTAACAGACACTCAATCACTAAAGTGCTTACTAGACTAAACATATTTATCCAACCAAATCACACTTTACAATGCAAATCTGCCAATCAGACCCCAGCTATTAACAAGAAACTGCTTTAAGGGGATTTTGGTGTTTGTGCTGTGAAGAGCCTGCTTACCTCCAACAAACCACTAAACCAAATTAACATAGCTGTATCCTCATAAAAGAAACCAGATATCCTGTTGTGAAAATAGAGCGCTTGGTGGGACAGGCCTCCTTTGATGGCCAACAGTGTGGCAGACAGGGCTTCAGACTTCAGATCTGGCTACCACGAAGTCATTACGAAACTTCCAGCATCGGGCTTTTGATACACTTTAAAAGCAAAATAAAAATGTAGCGTTGGGGTAACTTGGTAAGTCGTCAATGTACTCCGTTACTATTATAATTGCAATAAGTGCTGTAATTGTTGGATAAGGCTCCTTAATTCTAATTGCTCCTTTAACCTAGATCATGTTGTAAAAGGGCTCGCATTAGCCAAAAATAAAATCCAAGAGACACAAATGTGGTAGTAATAATAATTCTTTTTATTGGCCTGGCAGAGAGGAAGAGAACAAAGCTTTAAAAACTTCAAAGTTTGGACAAAAAAAAAAAAAATCAGAATGGGAGAAACTCATATATTCTTTGCCCTTTTATTTGACCAATACTTACTAAATGCTATCATCACAAGCTAAGGGTTTGACAACACTTTTTCCCCCTAGTCTGCGGGAAAATTACACCATCCACGTTGCCATACTATTTTAAGATTTCTGTCACAAACTACATAACGCAGCCCTGTATATCCTCATTCAGAACACTTAATCGCCTCAGACTTATTGGTATTATACCTCCTTTAAATACCAATATTTTAAGGCAGCTTTGACACTTGGTAGGGTTTGAGGTAATTTTTTTCCCCCACTTAGCGAGCAAGAGAAGAAAGGTAGAATTTACTCTGAGTTAAGCTACAGACGCAAAGTAAATAGTAATTCGTAAAATAATAGGCCATTATACTGCACAGAAAAAGAACGCTACTGTATCTCAACTCCACACTTCTGGTACTAAAATGAAATATGAATTTCCAGTCTTTACTGTTTATCAAAAATAATGAGCACTTTCTTATTTTAGTAGACTTTATAGGCACTTCTGGGGAAAATATTATGTGCGGCTAGAACAAGCTTCATTTGGAGGCCACTCTCCGCTCTGGAATGACTTCCAAAGTGAATAAACCACAATGTGCATTTTCCCAAAGATTAGCCGAGTAAAGACGTCAAGCCAAAGTAGAAATTAAATTGTCAGGCAGCAAAATGTCAGGAGTTTGCTAGAAATGGTTTGGAAGCATGGGTATATTCCTGAAATAGGAATAATAAATAAAATTATCGCATATATATATATTTAATCTTTTTTTTACTACTCTAGAGGTCTGAGTTTAAGAGAGTTGCTAGGATGAATCATGACTTATTTGGGGCCAGATTTTTGCTGTAAAATGTGTGTAAAAATAATCTTGATGGTCTACACAGTTAAAAAATGAAATAAGGACAAATAGCAATGTTTTTGTACAAGTGTTAGGAAGTGTAATTTTTGACATTTGAAGTAATCACACGAATGTCCTATAGTTACATAAATATCCCATTGGTGTCATTGTGCATTATACTTATGGAAATAATCTGGGTTTTAGATTTGAACATGATAAAGATGTTTCCTGAACAGCATGGAGTAGTGAAAATATTCAGTAAAATCATATCAAATCACAATATTGGAATGTTTAACCTTTCGCCTTAAGGCCCGTTTTCTAATTAAGCTATCACAGAGGACAAAATTTATACACATAATTGTAATGTTGCTATTTTTTTCTTCATGCTGGCTTTTTTATTTCATTTTTTTTTGATAGAAATGCTAACCACTGACTATTTCATGTTGGGTTTTGAAACTGCATTTTTCTAGCAACCTCCAATGAAAGTATGGATCAGGCAGTTAGAACAAAGCTTTAAAATCAGAATTCGAGAAATGCATATAGTCTTTGCCCCTTCATTAGACCAATACTTACTAAGTGCCATCACCACAAGTTATGGGTTTGACAACACTTTTTTTTTCTAGTCTGTGGGAAAGTTACACCATCCGTGTTGGCATACTAATTTAAGATTTCTGTCACAACTTTCATCTCCCCAGGCTTATTGGTATCAGGCCTCCTTTAAATACCAGTATTTTAAGGCAGCTTTAATACTTGGTAGTAATATTATAATAATGTTATAAGTAATAACATTTATGAGTATTGCAAGTAATAACATTTATTGATATGGGCACTATTGGAGAGATAGAAAAAGCAGGATACACACAACACCTTAGCGGTGCTTGTGAGCTAGAATTATGAAGAATTTTGTCATATACCTACAAGAAATGTACAAGCAATGTCTGCAGGATTACTGTAAAGGCAGGCGAGAAATAGGGAGGGTTTCCAGCATTGGATTGTAAATTCTTCCCAAGACTGTCAATTTCATCCTTAATATCATTAGTGCCTGACATTGTGCAAGTAGGAGATCAATAAATGTTTGTTTTCTAAATGAATAAAAAACTTCCCAGGGAAGAAGTCTGACAACAGATTCTGAGGTAAGGAGACTCATGAAACAAGAAGGCTGATTTCCCCCCTGCATCCTCCCCCCCCTCCACCCCAAGCCCTGGGCCACTGAAAGGTCAGGCCACAGGGAGAGATGAGCACAGAACGGGCGCGTGGATGAGGGAACAGTTAGAATACTACATGTCCTGTCAGACTTTACCCCAAGGGAGGGCAGACAAATAGCACTTTTTAAAAAAGCCAACTTTAGACCAGGTCAGTGTTTTGAAAACATCAAAGACGCTTCATTACTGTCCCTTTGTCACATAGAAAGCTGGGCCATCATTTACAATCAGCCTTGGAAGAGATGCAGTTTTCATTTAGTTCGCTTCCCAGTAGGCGTAGGAGTTTTTTCTGCAGCATCCCCACCACAGATCTACTCAGAAAATAACCTGTTGTTGTAGAAGAATGTTCAAATTTAAGGTCTTATTTTATTATCTCACAACCCAGGAAAATAGTACCTTGGAAGATGCTCAGGATCTGAGATGTAAGTCCGTTGGGGAAATCGTCACAGCAACCAATTATAATTGGTCTCATCAGTTCTATGTTCTAAGTAGAAAATTATCAATTGTTATCCCCCCAAGCCCCTGCAAATGGAAATGTTGGTAGTAGAATTTTTAAAAATTATATTAATTGTTTTTCCTGTCTCTCACTAATTCAGAAGATTCTACCTGCACTTGTTCCCATCAGTACCACCTCAAACATAAATTTAAATAGCTAGATCATTTAACGCTCGTGGTTTCAGGGACATGACAGTGCTAAAATCTTTTTTGACTTTAGTTTACAAAAGTTTAAGCCGTAACAAGAAGAGAGAAGGGTTGAGTGGTAATAAAAAAGTTTAAAGATTTAAGGAATGAGGGATTTTAATCTCAAACCAGAAAACATTTCTCTGGACGGGAGTGTGGGAGAACAGAAGAAAGGGAAGTGTTGTGAGAAGACAATTTGGGGGGTCCTGGGGAGAGGAGCCCTGTGCCCCAGTTTAGCTAGACCCACAGGGATTAGTAAAAACCCCAGACATCTTTGTGGGCTTTGGCAGCAAAGGGGGCACATCGAAGTTCAGGAGGTCACAGGACCCCAGAGGGGGGCAGGCTGCAAGTGGGTCTGGTGGGGACATGCAGGATTACAGACAGCCTCACGGAGATTCCCAAGGGACAAGGTGACCAACATGGCAGCTCCTGGGGAAGGGACCCAGCGGCTGAGAGGCCTTATGGAGAGGGGTGAGGAACACCTCAATTAGAACAATGGTCAATGCTTCAATGGATTTTGACATCAAAGAGCAGATGGCACCCCCTTCTCAGGCCATGGACATGGCAGTATGAGCTCACTTAGTCCTTAATCTTGGAAAATGATGGGTGGTTACCCTGACTGACTGAGATTTGGTTAATGCCACCCAGATAGGGTGGGGAAGCAAACTATAAATTGTGCTGAGTTATGGAATGGAAAACATGCATAAATGTTATAATGCCTGTCAACTGTGAATTGGTGGACTGTAATTGACACCATCTACATATTATTAGCCTTTCTAGAACTATGAAACTGGTATGTGCATCTGGCAAAACAAAATAAAAATATTCACGCCCCTCCAAAAAGCCCGAAATCCTAGAAATTCAAAAGTATATGAAGCATAAAGTGAGTGTTCTCTGTTTTCTCTTACTCAACCAACTGGCACATGAATACTGGTTCTGTTCCACACAGATAAGAACTTTTGATGGGTATTTTTGAACTTTTAGAGGCCAGTAGATAATAGACATTCGCATTTGATGTTGAAAAGGCAGAAGAAAAGAAAATTCTACTTTCCCCAGGTTAATTTTCATGTTAAGATGTTATTTTTATTTTAAATAAACAGACTGTGAAACCTACCAAGTTCCCCCATCATCACCTGCCTCAGCAGTAAGAACATGTCTTTGCAGAACCCTGACCAGAAGCAGTGTGGAGTTTTTGTTTTAACGTCACCCACGCAGCTCCAATGACGCATGGAGTTGCAGAATTCTCGGGGGAGGGGGACACCTCTGCTAGTGCACAGGTTATGTTCATTCAACAAGGGGCCATTCAGTGTTGTTCCGTGACTGGGAAATTATGTTAGGGTCAAACAAACCTCGGGCTCTGGTACAAAAGGCAATCAAAAGCAAAATGGAATCAGAGCTAGGGAGACAGTTCCTCCCAGCTGCTAGATTTTATCTTTTTCTTGGAAGCATTTACTATGCCTTTAATCCTTGGATTGTGGTGGAGTTTGAAAATGAGGAAAAGATAATGTGAGGCTATAAATTGATTCTGTTTACAGTTACAGCAAGTAAAGAATTTTTCATTTATTTTCTCTCGGAGAAATAATATTTCTCTCAGTGTAGACATCTATTTAGAAGGAATCCTGCAAATCTATGGCAGGTAAATTACTTATAACATATTTCCCAGTTATTAATAATACTTGTAATAGTGATTTTACTTTATTAAATATGAATTTTTGAAAAGGGTTGGCTCATTGAAAATGGAGGGCTTCCTGATTTCATTATAGGCTTTATCTTCTATGATCACTCAAAGCATTAAGATGAAATACAATTAAAAATTCAATTCTTTAGTTGTGCTAGACATAGTTCAAGTGCTCAATAGCCACATGTGGCCAGAGGTTATTGCTAGGAGAGTGCAGACACAGAGCATTTCCATCATCGCAGAAGGTCCTACTGTACAGCTCTGGTGACAGAGCAGCAGGGAAGAAAATCTGAAATATTATGCCACAGGCTCATTCTTTATCTACTGTGTAAGCACAAATTTTTTCTCTTAAGAGCATGTTTATAGTAACTCCATGGCTAACATCCCCCTCATTTTCCAGTTCTCACTGACTAGCTGAATGCCCAATGGAATGACTTTTTCCTGATTTTAGTGTCATATAAAAGGAACAACTAAAATAAAGTGTTTATTCTACTGATGGGAGGTTAATGAGTGTTATTTATATGAAAATTTAAAAACTGACTACATGGTAATTTTTATTTTAATCTTAGGCTGCAGATCCAAGCCACTTCTCTAAAGAAGAAAACACAATTACCTGTGCATCAAAATATTTCTTTTATTTTAGCATTTATTTCCTCTGGGCTCAAAAAGAATTTGTAATGACACCATTGTGAATATTTATGTTCATATTCAGTGTGCTTAAAGAGTCTTCTTATACATTTTATAATGGACGAATGCTAAATGACCTAACGTGCTCACATAAGACACTCAGAGGTTAAACTTATTTGGAATTTTCACATTGAGTCAGCTGAGGGAATCCATTCATTTTAAAGACTAATCTTTTCGTGTGTAATCTCGACCTTTTCCTGTGTTTAGTTTTGAATTCCAGTTTTACTGAAAGTTGTGGGATAACTGACGACTTACACAAAGGAAGTGAGTCAGTGTCTCTGTGAACTAAAGGTTGAAATTCTGAGTCTAGTCATGCCATTAGGGTTCTAAGTTGTGGAACTATGTGGTGAGCCAGAGAAACGAGGGCTGTTTGGAGGAAACCTATATGAATCCTAGAAAGCCAAGTATACTCTTCAATTGAAGGTGACTTCTTGAGGATAGGTTAAAAAAATAAGAGGCGCTTTTTCAGTGACATAAGAATCTTTTTTACGATGACACCAACATATACCTATCTACTTATCTAAGTAGAGGCCTTCCTATGTCTAAAGATTTGTTAAGTCTGATATCTATTTCTAAGTCAGATATTTTAAAAAGGAACTACTTTCTTGTTCCTTTGAGTGGGTGATGAATGAAATTTTCTCTTTACTTTTTTGATTAAATGCACTTTCATCATTTTGGTTTTTTAAAACATATATTTAAAATATAGTACACAGCATATAAATTGCTATCATTTTCCACCAGTTGCTCCATACATACAAAAAAAAAAGTCTAGCCACATTGCCCTATAATACCCATTTTCTTTCAAAACACTTTTCTAGTGCCTGCTAGTCTCCCTTTTCCATGGCCAAGAGGGTAAAATGAGGATTTGGCAAAAGTGAAATATTTCAATTGAAATAAAAATATGAAATGCTCAATCGTGGAGTCTTATGGTAGTAAAAGAAAAGCAGAAATCACTATATTTATGGTTTTGGCTTGCCTATTTTAAGAGTGAAATGATTTTTCTTACCCTTTAGTAGCAGTTCTCTTTTGTATTCTAACTGTAATATATATTATAGTATGTGACTACTACAGTCAATTTTAGTTTTAAAAAACTTTATAGATTGACTGCTTAAAAACAGTATGAGAAAATTACCTTGTGTTTCCTTTTGAATTTGAAATACACTTAAAATACACTTAAGTGTATTTGAAATACACTTAAAAGTCTAGATTAAAAATAAAACCTTATAGGAATTAATGTTTTACTACTTAGGTTACCCCCTGGAAATTAATAGTATAATACTAAAATAAATAATGTATATTTGTCATGAACAGATATTTAATGAGTAACTTTCCCTTAAAACAATGTTTTTGTTTATACATATTCTAATGATTACACTACAATGCTTTAAGCAATGCATTTGTGGAATAAATTGGTAAAAATTATGCATTTAGAAGTTCACTGACCCTTAGAAACTTGTATTTTTGTTTATTAATAATCTCTACTCTTGTGCCTGATAATTGAGAATGAGATAGAACATATATTTATTTAACACAGTACTTAGTACATATCCTATGTATCAGGTGCCCTTCCAAGTCACTTTATATATATTATCTCATTTAATTCTCACATGAGCTTTATTATTATTAACTCATTTTGTAGACAAATTGAGGGTTGAGTTATTATTTGTCCAATGTACTCTGCTAAAAAGTGCCAATGGTGGGAGACAAACCCAGAGTGTCTGACTTTAGAGGCTTTGTTCCTAGTCACTACATTACTGAGGTTAGTAGCATTCTTCTTATCCAAGAAAGGAAACAGAGACTCAAAATATTAAATAATTTGTCCCAAATAGTGTACATGATGGAAGAAGAGTTTCAACTGAGTCAACCTAACTCCCATCTAACTCCAAAACCAGCTTGTTTAGCTACACCACACTTAGATTAGCAACTCCAATTTAGCAAAGAAACTCTTCTAGACACCCATAAATGAGAATGGGAACAGGGTAGGCAAAGGTCTGCCTGCAAGACCTATGTGTGTTTAATGAATTGCTATGAGCCTGCCACAGGGCCTCGGAGGTCAGTTTGTGTCTATGGTACCTTTTTTTATACTTATGTTGAGTACATTCCAGAAGCAAGCACCTTTTCTACTCTTGCACAGGCTTATGTTTTCACTTAAGTAGGAAACCAGTGAGATCCAGAAGAATGTTTGGGGGCCCATAGTTGCTCTTGTGATGTTTGCTTGAGAATGTGGGGTCTGGTCTTTCATATGTACATACAGGAAGTTTCTGAGGCAGACCTGGCTTGGCAGTATCCTTAGAGAATTTGATAGGTCATTCAGAACGCCCTGAGCTATCCTTAATCAGGAGGCTGAATCTGCTGCAAGAAACACAAATTTCTAGAATTTGTGTGACAATAAGCGAAAGAAACAGATTTTAAGAGAAGACGACCCTTTTAATTGGCGAATATGTACCTGTGATTCTCCAACCTGCTGGAAATTTAAAGGAGTCTACTTTAACTCCAGGCTACTTTAATGCAGTTGTTAGAGATGAAAAGTAAGGAGTCACACATGCACAGTTTTATAATAAACTAGAGGCCCGATGCACGAAATTCGTGCAAGAGTAGGCCTTCCTTCCGCCGGCTGCCGGCACCAGCTTCCCTCTGGCACTTGGGACCCAGGCTTCCCTCGCAGGCCCGGCTTCATCCGGAAAGTTGTCCAGAAGGATGTCCGGTCTAATTAGCATATTACACTTTTATTATTATAGATGATGATGAGCCATACTTTGCAGATGAGAGTAATTTGTCATGACCTTTTTATATGTTATACAATAATTAATGATGGCAATCTCTAAGTAGCAGCTTTTACAACAATTTGGATAAATAGCCCCATATTTTTAATTCTTGGAGGAGATAGAACAAATGAATGAATAACAGAGGCAGAAGAGAAGTTCCTGGGAAAAAGTATGTGGCCTACTGGTAGCAGAAAGAGAACAGGGCAGCCCTGGCCAGTGTGGCTCAGTTGGCTGGGCATCCTCCCGTGCACCAGGAGGTTGTCTGTTGGATTCCTGGTCAAGGGCACATATCTGGGATGCAGGGTCGATCTCTGGTAGGGGTGTGCAGGAGGCATTAGAGGCAGCCAATTGATGTTGCTCTCTCACATGGGTTTTTCTCTCCCTCTCTCTTCCTCTTTCTCTAAAAATCAGTAAATTCTTCTTTAAAAAAATTCTGAAAGAAGGAAAGAGAAAAGGGTAGAGTTCTACAGGCAAGAAGAGATTATAGACTTAATTTCAGAAAACATGCAAAGAGGTTTTGGATATCCCACATAGAATATGTACCTATTGGCTTTGCTATTATTTTTATCATTCCTTAATAGTAGAGATTGAGACACAAGAGAGCAGTTTTTGAACATTAAATGTGGAGCTATTTCTATCTTAAAAATAAATACCATATTTTATTATGCTTAAGTCATTTTCAATGCTTGGGAGCTTTCTTAGAAGGCCCTCACTGCACCAGGAATCAAGAGATATTATTAAGCTCCCACTGTGTGTAGAGCAATGTATTGGTTCTTTTGGGAGGTACTAAAGAAATATGACATAAATCATGTCCTAAAGGAGTTTGAAAATCACTGGGAAGGGAAAATTCTCAAACATGAAGCAAATGGAGGACTGAGTAATATGAGATAGCATATTTTAATAATATTGACATTAAACCATTATGGAGTCTAGAGGAGAGAGCAGGCTCCCAGGAGTAAGTGGAACTAAATTAGCTCTTGATGGATGGATGAGATTTAGGGGGGACGATGGGCAAAGGAGAGACCTTCAAGGAAGGCAAACAATAGATAGGGTATTGGAGACCTGAAGGTGCATGAGATGTTCATAGGGCAGCAGGAGGCTGGCTCTAATGCAGTTGGAAGAAATAGTGGAGGGGGCGGGGTGGGCCTGAGGTTGTATAATGGGGACAAAGCTCCCCTAGTGGTCTCTATTATAGTCAAGGATTGTATATGCCTCCCTCGAGGAACCCTGAAAACTGCCAGTTATTCAGATAGTGGTTAAAGAACAAGGAGGGTCTTTTTTCATTCAGGGCACTCATCTAAAGCTAATTATTATTATTTTTTATCAATGAAGAAATGAGTAGTTAAACCTTCAACACTCCCTTACCTAAAGTTGATTGAATTTCCTTTACTTAAATGAAATAAATATGTTTAAAGGAAACATATTATTTTTAAATTTTACTTATAGGTAGAAAATTCCTCAGTGGTTTGAAAATTTAGGACAGTCTTTCAGATTTTTCCTCCTTATTAGTTTGTATAAATATTGATTCACCCTAGAAATGAGTTATGGGTAGGAAAGATTTTTTTTTCTACTATAGAACACAGCATTCCAGAAAAACCTCATTTCTGTTGATGAATGGCTATTGGCATACAGAAATTTGGCATGTGGTTGAAGAGAAGGGATACGGCTGACATGAGAAAAGCTTGAGAAGGAAACCATAATCCCCCTTCAAATTCACTGCTTATTAGAGGAGCTAAAATGATTAAGCAGCTGGAGGTTTTGATGTATGAGCAAAGATTAAAAGAATTACATGTGTGTAGGTTGGCTGAAGAGCTAAGGAGTGTGTGTGCATATGTGTGGGGTAGAGACCTGATAGCCATTTGCAGATAATTGAAAGTATAGCCCTGAAGAAGGAGAGGGATTGTGGTGGTGGTCTTTAGGGGATTATCTAAGGGTAATGAATGAACTGAAGAAAAGAAAAAAAATGGTTTCATCAGGAAGACTTTCATAATGGGTGAGACTTAAGAGGCCATAAAAGGATCTCCCATGAGAGGTGGTGAAATTCCCATCCCTTGAGTCATTTGAAGGAGGCCGATAAAGTTTTGAAAGTCCACAATGCTGCCCCGTGGGGGAACAGATTCAGTAAGCAAGGCCATCCTTTGACCTGCTATTTTACAGCTCAATTTCTAAGATGAATCAATTGGTAAACAATAAATTTGGAAACTCCCTAGAAGTCAGTCTGTCTCATCTCGCTGATAATCTTCTTCAAGAAATAGAAACATGTTCCGCACCTCTACCTCTTCTGATATCCACACATTGTCCTTGACATTATGTCATTTCCTAATGGACATAATGGCCCAATGGTAAAGGAACTGCAAGATGGCAAGGATAAGCAGCATGTAATTCAGCAAATGGCAATATTAATGAACCCTCCCTGCACTGTAATCTCTTTTCCAAACATGCCTCCTATCTGCCATATTCGGAGGACTTTTTGTATTGTGTTCCTCGTGGTCCTTTAGTGTTGATTAGTGTTTGGACCACACAACTCTTGGAAACGACATGGGTCAATGCCAGCCTTTCTCCAGTATCATTACTAGGCAGACATTTTTTTCTTGTGACGTTTGATAAAAAGGACGACAGCATGTCTATTTTTATAATTTACAGAAACTAAAAGAGGTGGGACCTCAGAGCACTTCATTTTAATGCAAATGGAACAAAAACAAGACAGGAAATCCTTAGTAGGATTACATCCTTTGATCTCATAGTGTCTCCCTGTGGGAGGAATAATAAATGATTCTCACACAAAGATTTGCATACAAGTGTCCCTCTGCCTCTCCATATGGAAAGTAGAATAGGCAAAGTAATAAAATAAACTGAACAGCCAGGATTGAGACCAAGCAGTCAAGCTTCTGAGCACCACCCCGTACCTGTATCATATGTCAGTGTGTAGACTGTCCCTGACTTCTCTGATTCCGGAATGTATATACGGAAGACCCTTTGAAGGTGTAATGCCATTGAAGATAGTAGTTGCAATCAAGAGCAGCAGAGCCAATCACTTACAACTGAACCGCAGGTAGCCTCGCTCTTCAAAAGTTCATGTCCCTCTTCTAGGGACCTAGCTCATCACCTTTCTTGTCTTCTGTTCTTTCTTTTCTTCTTCAGGCTGTCCAGACACCTTGAAAATTATTCCCTCTGTATTGATGAGGTATTTAGTTCTCTTTTCCTCACTTCCAATCTATATTGGCCATTTCCTGAGGGCTCAGAACCTATAACAAGAAAGGCTGATCACGGTGCTTTTTTCAATAGAGGACATTTTCTTTTCTAAAAGGGAGTTTAATGTCAGTTGTTAAATTACCCTTTGTTTCTCTTTTCCCCATTGGGCTTTTTGTTCCATAGTTAGGTTTTTTCTTAGCTTTATTGAGGTGTATTGGAGAAATAAAATTGTATATATTTAAAGTGTACAACATGATGATTTCATATATGTATATATTGCAAAATGATCACCACAATCAAGTTAACACGTGTGTCACTTCACATAGTTACCATTGTGTGTGTGTGTGTGTGTGTGTGTGATGGGAATGCTTAATATCTACTTTCATAGCAAATGTTTAGTACACAGTACCGTATTATTAACCATAGTCACCATGCTGTACATCATATCACCAGAAATTATCTTATAACTGAGAGTTTTACCTTCTGACCAACCTCTCCCCATTTCCCCCAGCTCTCAGCAACCACTGCTCTACTCTCTCTTTCTATGAGCTTGACTTTTAAAAATACATACATGTCACATGCAAGTGAGATCATGCAGTATTTGTTTTTCTCTGTCTGACTTATCTCACTTAGTATACTGTCCTCCAGGTTCATCCACATTGTTACAACTGACAGGATTTCCTTTGTCTTAAGGATGAACAATATCCCATTGTGCCGCAACCTTTTACAGCAAGGATTCAGAGAACAATATCCCATTGTGCCGCAACCTTTTACAGCAAGAATTCAGAATCTGGAGAAGGGGCCATGCACACAACAATATCCCATTGTGCCGCAACCTTTTACAGCAAGAATTCAGAATCTGGAGAAGGGGCCATGCACAAATGGATATACTAGATAAGAAATATAAATTTGGAAAGCATTGGGGGAACTAGGCAGAGGCCCTTCTCTAGTGGAATGGCTCCACGAATCTCTAGACCCATAGCTTTTTATTTACTAGAATATACATTTGCCCTTTAGCAAAGCAAACACACATATCAAAGGTAAGGTTTGGTAAACAGTAAAAGATTATCAGGTTAGGGGATTGCCTTGAGCCACCATTGTCTAGACAGAACAATCGGTGCATAGCTTTTAGCCCTTGCTAAAGCCCAAGGTCCATCAGCCTTCTGTGTTCCCTGCTGCACTTTCATGATAGTGCAGACAATGGGTCTATCATCCTTGTATCTATATATCTTTTTATCTATCCCCCGACATTTTCTTAATCATTCATCCATTTCATGTCCTGGCTATTGTAAGAATGCTGCAATGAACATGAGGATGCAGGCATCTCTTCAAGATACTGATTTAGTTTCTTCCAGATATATACCCAGAAGTGGGATTCCTGGATTGTATGGTTGTTTTACTTCTAACTTTTTTAGAAAAATTAAAATTATAGTTGAGAGTTTGATGAATCTCTATAAATTATGCCAAATAATTCCATTCTCTCTTTTGCTGTTTAGCTCATACTCATTAACTGATCTTGTCTGTATTAAAATTTTGATATTTTGTTCATAATAAATTTTGCATTCATTTTTATTTCTAAAAAGTATTACATATAAATTTTATTTATTTTATGTGCTGAGTCTTTTGGCATCCTCTTGAACTTTGTGGCCAATGCAAGTACCTCACTTGCCTAATCCTAGTCTTGGCCCTGTCCATTTATCAGAACTAGCTATTGGGCAATCACCAAAAAAAGCAAAATCATAGCACAAGGTTTAGCAATTTTTTTCTGATAGATATAATTTAATTTTTTCAATTTTCTCCTCATGGAGCTAATACAGCTTGCCAGTGTTTTATTATCTTAAGATAATTTTCAAGTCAGATAACAATTGGAGTGCAATCCGTTTATTAATTTTTGCACATTTGTTAGATAAACTAGCAACACTTCTTGACCCCAAAAAATAAAAATCTTCTCATTTTTTTAATCCTTACCCAAGGATATGTTTATTGACTTGAGTGGGGGGGAGGGGAGACACAGAGAGAGAGAAAGAGAAAGAGAAATATCGATGTGAGAAACATCAATGGGTGGCCTCCTGCCAGGGATTGAACCTGAAACCTAGGTATGTGTTTTGATAGGGAATCGAACCTGCCACCTTCTGGTGTATGGGACGATGCTCCAACCAACTAAACCACCTGGCTGGGCAATTTCTGCTCATTTTTAAAAATCTTCATCTGTTGAAGTATACTAGTATTTAGAAAGTTTCTGAAATTTGGGAAGACCACATAGTTTTGAAAAAATCTAAATAAGTTAGTACAGATCTATTTGTAAACTCTCAAATACCAAAACCCTTAACATTATTGTTTTCAGAAATTATCTTTCCAAAAATAATGCTCTCACATTTTATGTAAATGGAGAAATGATAGCTCTTGAGAGGTTACTCTAGAAGAGTTTTCGATGTCTGCAGATATTGTTACTGTAGAGGGGAAGAGGTCCATTGGGTCTATCATTAAAGAATTGTGAATATTTACATATATATCTTTCTAGATGTGAAGAGAAAATTCTAATGAAAGTCTTGTAATTAAGCTTTTGGGGGCATTAGGGAACCAGGTAGAAGAGAAAGGCACGATAGGAAGAATGCAGACAGAGCTGAAGGCCAGTTTACGGTCCAAAGGCAGGAGTTGGGAACTTTATTTTCTATATCTGAGTTATATATTTAAAAGAAATAGGAAGGCTTTTAGTACAAGCAGGTCAAGACAAAATAGTTTTGTTGACTCTCTGCACCCAGTCATTGCAGCTTATGATACACCCAGGATGGCAGGCAGCCCAGCTGCACTCAAGCCGTCCTTGGTTCACCTCCAAGTGACCACTGGTGAACAGGGTCTCCGCACTGTGTTATTAATTAACCCTGGCGGAACTTCAACATTTTCATTACCTTGGCAGAAAGTGGGCTTTTCCGTCAGTGTGCTGTGCTAACCTCTGAGATTGTACTCCTCTCCGTGCCAGCACTCCACGAAGTCCTTAAAATCATCACATTTAACCCCGCTGCTAGCTGCTGATGTTGCAATAGTCGTGGAAACAGGGAAGCCTCATCCAGGTGTCATTCGTTTTCTTTAAAACACGCTACAGAAGGTCCAGTGTCTGCTTGCTGTTCTCAAATAATTATCAGAGTTCCTTGTTTCAGTTGAGCAAATGTATTTGGGGATGAGAAATATCAGAGGAGAATGTACTATGATATCTGCCTTGTTAATCACCTGAAGGTGTTAGATTTGTGTCCTATAATTAACACAGGCCCAAAGAGTTGGAATCACAGAATATTGAAATTATATAGTCCATCCCCTAGATGCCCACATAATCTTCTTTATTATAATATTCCCAGACATCTTGTCATTCAAATTCTGCCTGAATCCTTTTATTAACAGAATCTTAATTACTTTTTGATGTAGTCAATTTAATGTTTAGGAAAGTAGTATGGTTCAAAGACAAAACAGAAGCATTTGAGTCATATGACTCAATCTAAAACGTAGAGCTGATTTCTAGGAGCCACATTGTATTTGGGAAGGAATTTGGCTTCTCGAAACCTCAGTTTCCCATCTATGAAACAATTTTTAAATATCTCATTCAAAGCCTTGTTATCACAATTAACTGCTGGAAAATAGTGTATATTATGTGTGTTTCTGGTCTAGTAGAAATTTCTAGAGGTTACTAGGAGGTATGTGAAGGAAATCACGTTTGTCCTTTA
Source organism: Myotis brandtii (assembly GCF_000412655.1). Lineage (NCBI taxonomy): Eukaryota > Metazoa > Chordata > Mammalia > Chiroptera > Vespertilionidae > Myotis > Myotis brandtii. The sequence goes on along the minus strand of NW_005370908.1, from coordinate 1,141,803 downwards.
TGTACAAATTGCAATAGTTTGAGTTGTACTTCCACTTGTCATCCCATGCTCTTACCATGAGCATTCTGTGGAATCCAGTAGATCTGGATATTTCACAGACACATTTCAAGTGTAGTTTAATGGGGTTTGCACTGCTCTTCCCTTGAGCCATTCCTGCATTTCAAGGAATCGCATGGGCTTATGTTGCTTCCCCATGGTTTATGTTGCTTTTCCATGTGTAGCATCACTGCCAGCATGAGGTACATGCCTATTCACAATCCTACATGGCAAAGGCAGAATGCAGCTACAACTTTTAATAGGACTTTATTGGAGGCTTGAGGAATTGGATGGGAATTCCAGAAGGCTGATTCTACTAAAAATGATTATTGTCAAATACATAAACAAGACTGAGCCCCCTTACAGGGCTCTCCTATTGGTAGCCTTTTAATTGAAATCCTAACTTGTCTCACTAAGATAACCTCAAGCTCCTGCCTTTGTTTCTTTTTTTTTTTTTGGTCTGTTGCAATGTCATGGGGGAAAAAGGGGTGATGGGGGTGTTATCATTCCTAGCAGGACAGCCCTAGAGTAACCTCTTCCATGTCAACTTCATCCCCGAATTCTTTGTGACCTTAACATGGAAAAATGTTTTCTTTTTACCTTCACTCTAAGTCTTCAACTCTGCTCCAGAATTTAACTGTACCCAGGAAGATGGGCCATGGGAACTTCTACAACATCTGAGGGAAAATGTCTTCATCCCTCCAACAATGTGGAGAAGTCTAAACATACGATTTTAACAGAATATAATAATCTAACATCAGTATTTTTCTCAAAGCCAATCTTTCCCTTTCCTCCAGGTCAAGGTGAACAGCAGGCTTATTTTTTCCCTGCTAATTTTATTACAGACACACACAAATACATACATATTGTTATAAACTGAATGTTTATGTCTCCCCCAAAAATTCATATGTTGAAACATAACCTCTAATATGATGGTAGTAGGAGGTGGGTCTCTGGGAGATGATTACTCATGAGGATGGAGTCCTCATGAATGAGATTAGTGTTCTTATAAAAGAGACCCCAGAGAGCTCCCTTGCCCCTTCCACAGAGAGAAGTTGGCTGACTATGAACCAGAAAAGGGTTCTCACCAGATACCGAATCTGCTGGTACCTTGAACTTGGATGTCCCAGCTTCCAGAATTGTGAGAAATAAATTTGGGCTCTTTATAAGCTATCCAGTCTATGGTATCCTGTTATATAGCAGCCAGAACTGACTAAAACAAATGTATATATATACACATACATCCAAGTACATATATAAATATACATATATCAGCATAGGAAATTCTAAATCGATACTAAGGAAATAAAGATTTCTTTACAATAATAATAATCTGAATTCAAAGGCAAGTCTATACTATGACTATACTTTTTCTTTTTTTTGCTGCTGCTTATAGAGGAATTAGCAACCACTAAGAAAATAAGCAACTTTTATTGCATAGAATAGTTTAGGTAGGTAACACATTGCCCCAAATTATTTCATTTTTAGAAGACAATTTTCACTTAGCTTTTACATATAAAAAACTCATTGGGTTGGTTTATCTAGAAAAGGAATGATTTTATCTTAATGTTTAAAATAAAATCTGTTCATCACAACAAAGAATGCAGCTTGAAACTTATAATTAGTTCTTCTATTTCCTTTTCATCTATTGTTCAAAACCATTTAGTGACACAAGAATCAACTTGTCATACATTTAAACTTATTAGCACACCCTAGGAGTGCAATAATATCAGTTTCCCTTTCTAATCTTTAAAACTTTTCCTTCAGTTGTGCCAAGTTTATTTCTCTAAAAATTTCATTCACAGATCCTGTTTCTGTGCCTTGGGAAGCTGTACAATTTCATACCCTTTAAATTGAAGCTCTGCCCAATATTTGGGTTTTTACAGCTGGAAAGGGCAGCATAGACTTAACCTTGTGTCTTGGTGTTAAGGCACAAAATGTGCCAGAGAAACTGCCCCGCCCCCCAAAACCTACTTTCTGGGCATGAAATAAAGAACTGGGCTTTTTTATATGCCCGTTTTCCTTGGATTGGAAAGGAAACAAAGAAGTTTGATAGTTAAGTGCTGCTGAATATTTTTTTTGGAAAGTGAAAATCTGTAATACATGGTTAAAGCTTTATTTAGTGGATAAGTTATTACGCATTTTATCATTCAGAAAATTGAACCAATCTAAGGGAAAAATGATATCCATTATTTCTTTGACTTTTCTCTTAGTAACTTATTTCTCTACCAATATTTGTCAGACAGAAGAGGGACCTCATGCAGTGGGGCTTCCTCAGGTGTCACATTTAGGCTAAGGATGGAATGTTGTCTTTAGCATCTCATCATCTTACTTAACAAAACATCACTCCCTCAGAGTCCTACTAGCCATTCATCTATCCAGACATCCAGCAATCCATCTATCCATCCATTAGTCATGATCTGATCAGCTCTTTGAATGACTTACTCTATTGACTCTCTCTCTATTAGAGAGAGAGAGAGAGAGAGAGAGAGAGAGAGAGAAAGAGAGAGAGAGTGTTTAGATCTGGAATTGGTCACTATAAGAATTTTCCTTTACTGTACTCTATTATACAGTTGCCCTGTTCACATTCAAGTATTTCTTTAAATAAAGACATAGATAACCAATTGTCAATTTCTAGAACAACTGCAAGCTATGAAAGATAGCAAACACAATAGATGTTATTTTATTATATGAAATAATTTCCACAAATTTAAATTAATAGATTCATATTCACAAGATAAAATTCAATATAAATATCCATGAAAAAAAAAGCAGACATATATTTTTTCCTTAAAGGGTGAAGTGTACAGGTAAAATTTAGGGTAATATAACTAAATAGCAAAACCTACCAAAGAGATTTCAGAATTTTTTTGATGTGTGTTTAATTCTATAATGAACCTTCAAAAATTAGGCCACTTCAGTCTGCATTACTAGAAACATTAATATCTAGAGAAGAAAAGATTATAGTATGCCTCTATATTCTATTTAGAGAAAATTTAGAGCATTGTGTTCCTTACTGGGCAGTTTACTTTGCTGGGATATTGACAAACTGGTCCTGCTCAGAACAGAGTGGATAGGATAGTATCATCATGAAAACACTAGCACAGGAGACCTGGTGGAAGAAACTGGGTTCATTTAGCTGGAATAGGAATAAACTTATCTAGATATGATAATTACTTTTAAATGTATAAATGCTATCATCTTAATACAGCGATATAATGAAAATCTTAGTCTCTTCAAATCTGGATTTGAAATATAGTTTTGTTGTTTAGTAATAAGCTATCAGGCAAGTTATTCCTTTTTATCAACTAGAAAGTATGGCGACAATGAAAGCTAATTACTTCTCAGGTTAGTTGTGAAGATTAAGTGAGAAAATTGATGTCAATGCCTGTTGTCATTCCTTGCACATAATAAAACCTTAGTAAATGGTAATGATTATTCTTGTTAACATTTTCAGATGGAAGAAATAACATTAAAGGGAGGGAATTATGAGAAGATGGCTTCAATAAATATAAGAATACAAAAATAAATTTAAGAAATAAATATAAGGAAGAAGCTTCTTAAAATTTGAGCTGATAATAAATAGTGGATTCTCTATTACTGGGCATGTTAAGAAAATAGTGGATATCTACTTATCCAGTAACAAGTGATGATTGAACTATATGAATTCTCTGGTCCTTTTCAGTTATGAACTTCTTAGAAGCAGGTTGTTTAGAAGTAAAAGAAATTATGATTTGTGCACAGTAATAAGAATGAACTTCTTAAATGCTATTATTTTGCAAAGTAACCACATAAAATTTCTTCTGTTCCATGCCCAGTTCAGCTTGGGCATTTTCAGAGCACATGGCTCCAGCAAAGTCTTACTTGGATAGAAATTTTTGGTTGATATTTATTGTCATTATTCAGCAAATATTTACAATACCTCAAAATAAGGCTTTTGGTTAAGGGAAACCTAAATAGGGAAAAATTACCCACTTTTCAAGCCAAGCCTTATTCTATCAAAATAAGTACACATTATTGGATTTCTAGAAAGGACAGACCAACAACAACTTAGTAGACTTCAGGTATCTACTGGCATGAACACGGACATACTAGAGACACATAGATATTGGCAATAAAAGCAAATGCAAATTTTCATTATTTTCCTTTTCTCTGACATTTTCTTTCTTTTTTTTTTCATGCGTGAGCCCCCGCACCAGAAACTCTGCATGTATTATTTCATTTCAATCTTACAAAAAGGGGAAAATTTGGAACTATTACCCATATTTCAGAGACGAAGGAACCAGAAAAGGTTAATTTATCCAAAGTCACACAAGTAGTAAATGGCAAGCCCTGCGCTCAGCTCCGGTCTCAGCCTCACATCTCCTGCTCTGAAACCTGCCATCCACGCCGTCTGATCATCAGTCCTTCTCCTTCCTGCTCCACCTCCACGTGGTAATCCAGGAGTCGCCTGAAGGACTCCGATAAGGATCTAAGTGATGACGTCAGTGAGTCGGTTCATTTCAGGACTTTCAGGTTTATAGTGAAATCAGATGATGTCTTTGTCTTACCCGACATTAAGTATAACCTAATGAGAGCGCTCTCTCTGCTTATTAAGAATATAACAATAGGATGGCCCTCGAGAAGTTACAGGTCTCTCCTTCCTACAAACAGTTTCGTTGGCCTAGAAGGAAGGGTCTTCTTTTGTGACTTTCTTCACGGGCGAGATCCCCTCTTCACCATGAAGTCCAGTGGGCGATGGCTGAATATGGGAGGAAGTCAGCCGCTCACCCGTAGCAAGCATGCGGCCTCCAGTGGCTTACAGTGGATGGCCGGGACTCACAGAAGATGGAGAGACTTTCGGGTCATTCTAATATCTTGAGAGTAATCTTCTTTTCAAAATGTTAGTAACATTGTAAAGCAGCATGTGACTTCCTACTTGTAAGATGTCTGTGACAGACAGGTTAACAGCTCTGAATCAGAGGAGAGCTCACACCCACTCATTCTTTCATGTAATAACTGTGATGAGGCCGCTGTCGGGCTGGGTTTCAGGACACAAAGACAAATAGAAGGCGATCTCTGGCCTTAAAAGGCTCCCAGCCTGAGAGAAGCTATCATAGACGAGCAATGACGCTCTGGCGAGAAGACCTCCCAAGCGCTCTGTGATAATGTTCATAGAACTGCCTCGGGTGACTCTGATCCTCTCAGCTTGTCATTCTGGCACCCAGATACGAGTGCCTACTGTGTGCAAGGGGACTCTTCCAGGGTCACGGCAAGGACAGCATCCGCCTCGCTGGGAGGCTCAGGGTCGGGAGCACCCTGACATTTTCTAATGATATAAACAAAGAATGTTATCAATTATTAAAAAGAGGAGTATAATAAAAATATAGCAACAATGATGATGTGTTTTGACTTCTAATTGGTTAGGTGAAATATTTTTGGATTTAAGAATGCATTTTTAAATCAAATGTGTTATCTAAGTAGTAGGAAATTAATTAAAAATAATTTGTGCGTGTGTCTCAAAGTCTGTCCATTGACCCACAATAAAAAAAGGACAGCTGTTAAGTAAGACTTGTTGATTGTGGACCATCTTTTCATATCTTGTGATCACAGAAACTGTGCCATGGCTGTGTGAAATAAGTTTTAGAAAGCTACCCTTGCTGATGTACCTCCAGGTAAGTTTAAAGTTTCTACCATTATGGTTTGATTAAAAAAATTTTTTTTTTACAATTTATCAGGCAATACATTCATAGAAAATTCAATGAAATTAACAAAGACAGGAATACAATTTACTTAGTGCTTTAATTACCAAATAACTACAATCTAAGCCAAATTTAAAACATCTTTTATAGAAAACCACTAAAATGAGTATCAAAGTGCAAAGTAAAAATGTTAATTTTCTCAATGAACATATAAGACATGTGTCTTCAAAATTATTCTAAAGGAAACAAGAGAGTGAAAACACGAAGGTAGATTGAGAAGACTTTTATCTGTGCTCAATGGTCTGCTCCCTAGGAACATTTGGGTTATTTTCCCACATACTCTCCTTGGTCACAAACAAAAGAGCACAATAGAAGAAACCATTTGAGTTTTGTGATTAGATAGAGACTCTTCCTGAAGGGTTGCTTTTGAAAAAAAGTTGTAATGATTGTGATAACTTGTGGATTGTCTTAGCTATATGTTTCCTTCCACCGGCCTTCATCTCTAGAGATCTGCTTAATTTATAGTGGAACCAAAATGAACTGGCAAATAACATTGCAACTAAAAACTTTCACGTACACTCATTTTCACCAGGAACACATAAGAAACTAGAACTTATACTGCTTCCAACTCATTACATTTAAAAAGCACCTGGGTCTTCAGTGCAAAGGGAGCATTAAATTATATTTCACATGTATGTATTTTATAAAAGTGTTTAAAGATACATTTTTGATATATTACTGTTGCTTTTATATTAACATGAGATCCAATTACCTCATATATCATACTGTATATGTATATATATATTTACTGACTTTGAACTCTTCCTCTAATAATTTTCCTCCACTACTATGGGTTCTCATCACTAAATCTATTAATATTTTATCATGTCAGATGGACAAGGGTACAAGTAAAACCAGCTTTTACATACTAATGCAAATTGTTTTCTCTGGTATCAAACTTAAAAGTGCATATTGCATAGTTTTAAATTTATATAATTGACTTTTTTTTTAAGTGAAAAATAAATACCCAGCCCAAAACACCCTAGAGCAAACCAATTACATATACATATATAAAAACTTAATTGCATCACAATCCCAAAATATTTAGTAGATAAAGCAGAAGGGCTCAAGGAAAGCCTTACAGATATCTTATTTACATGAACTCATATGGCTTCGTACTTTGCCTAGAATTCAAGCTATTGAGTTACGCACTAGGTATCACAGACTCATGGGACATAAGCCTATTCTCATAGGCAGGTTCATTGCTAATATATACTCAAGATAAATGACTTTGTATGTCCACCAAAAAGCATGGAAGCTTTATTCAAAATAAGCAAAAATTGAAAATAAGCCATTGCCTATCAATAGCAGAATAGATAATAACTGCAGAATATTTATTAAATAGAATATGAAACATCAATACAAATAATGAAAAGCTTTCACAAGCAGGAATATGAATAAATCTCACCAAATATAGTGATGATCAAAGAAACTAGAAACAAAGGAATACATACAAATATAAAAATCACAAGTGAAATTAGAAAGTAGGCTGAGATCAATGAAAACAAAACAAAACAGCATGTCAAACTTTATAGGATGCAGTTAAAGCAGTCTTATGGGGAAATTTATAACTGTAAACATTTATATTAAAAAACAAATATCTCAAATCAATAACCTAAACTTTTATCTTAAGAAATTAGAAAAAGAAAACTAAATCCAAAGCAAGTTGACGGGAGGAAAAACAAAGGTTAAAGTAGAAACAAATAAAATAGAGTAAAAAACAATAGAGAAAAATCAATGAAACTAAAAGTTGGTTCTGTTAAAGGATCAGCAAATTTGACAAACCAAGGAAAAAAAGCCCAAAGACTCAAATTACTAAAATTACTAATGAAAGAGGAGACATCACCACTGATCTTACAGAAATAAAAAGGATTATAAGGAAATATTATGAACAATTTTATGCCAACAAATTACATAACCTAGATGAAATGGAAAAACTCCTAGAAAGACAAACTATGGAGACCAATTCATGAAGAAATGGAAAATCTGAATAAATCTACAATATGTAAAGATTTTGAAGTAGTAACTTATAAACTACTCAAAAATGAAAGCAGCTTTACTGGTGAATTTTACAAATGTTTTAAAAAGTATTAACAATAATCCTTATAAAACTCTTCCAAAAAATAGAGTACCCAACCAACTCATTCTATAATACAAAAACTAGAAAAAGATGTCATGAAGAAAGAAAACTAGAGACAAATTTACCTTATGAATATAAAAATAAAAATCATCAACAAAATACTAGCAAGTGGAGTCCAAGAACATATAAAAAGGAAAATATGCCATGAGCAATTGGGATTTATCCCAGTAGGAAAAGATTAGTTCAATATATGAAAAACAGTGTAATATATTATGTTAATAGAATAAAGGGCAAAGCCACCTGATAATCTCAGTATGCAAAAAAAAGTATTTGACAAAATCCAGCACCATTTCATGATTAAAAAACATCCCCCCCCCAAAAAAAATACTCAGTAGTCCCCTTTTACTAGGAGTAAAAGGCAATACCTCAACCTGATAAAGGTTATTTTATCAGGAAAGTCCCAAAGCTAATACTATGGTTAGTGGTTAAAGACTGGATACATTCCCCCTAAAACTGTGACCCAAACAAGAAAAAAAATATATATCTTCATATATATATATATTACTATTTATACTGGAGATGTATATGTAAAAAATCTTCATATGCATGTAAAAATCATATAACATAAAATCATTATAAAATGATTTAAAGGTTTCATGATGGCAGATAAATACTATGTTTACTGTAAAGGCCAAATTTTTAGGTCTTAGAAAAAGTAAAAGTACAAATTGATACAAAAGTAAAACTTTATTATGAGAGTCATAACTTATTTTGAACCAGAACAGTTTTATCTCTGGCACATTAGTGAATGCTTAATTCAAGACAATTTCCTCTTTTTTGCTCCTTTTTTATATTGATTTTTTTACACTGGAGAACAATTTGATATTGCAAACTCATTCTATTATAAATAAGTAATTTCCCTTTCCACCACAGGATTCTCTTTATAAAAGACAAAAAACGACCATCTACTGATAATGTTGCTTCCCAAGATTTGAGAGAACAAAAAGTGAAAAGAAAGATACAAGTATTTGTACCAGTATAAAAAATAACCTCACAAATAATGAAATGTGCTGATATCTGCATATTAAGAACACCAGATAGTATAAACTGTTTCTGCTTATCACAAGAACTGCTTATTAAATGCTATATTTATAAAAAGAGCAATAGGTTTGCCAATCATTATAAATATAAATCATCTGTATAGGATTAAAATAGTTCTTCACTGTTTATAAAGACAAAATTTCTATGATTAATTAGATTTTAATTATAATTAAGCATTATTTTAAATTAACATTTGGCTTCAGACTATTAATATTGATTAAAATGTGCCAAGAAACCTCATGTTTTTTAATAGCCATGATAATAGAGAGAGCTCTTTTGTTTTTTTATTTTTGGCTTGGTTTAAAGTGTTTATTACATCCCCGTATTTTGTTTTAGGGTAGTTTCAATACTAGTGTCAAAACATAAACAATTTCTATTTAATCCTGATAATTTTTAAAAAGTGTAAGCTCCTAGAATTGGCATTCTTTGATAATATTTTTGTAGATAACAAACATAATTCTACTTACAAAAAATTAAATCATAATATGATGTCACATATGCTGATATAGAATTCTAATTTGACTCACACCTTTTTGTTTAAATTGTCAAACTTTAGAATTTCTAATAATAAAAAATATTTGCCCATTAAGTCTTTAATTAATAAGACTTCAGAGAGCACTTAAGCTTATAGAATTGAAGAACCAAACTTAGAATTGGCTTATTTAACTTCTTTTTTGAATAGGATAGCAGTATTACAGTTTAAAATAGCAGACATCCAAAATAAAAAGTCTTTTCAAGTTACACTTTGAGGAATTTGGGGTTTTATATACACATTTCTCTTTCTTTGCCCACATGTATAAATTTTAGGAGAAAAGGACGCTGAATGTATGTGTGTGTATGTATATAATGATGTCATTATAGCTTGTATAGAGTTTTTAAATATATAATAAAAGAATAGTCAAATATGTGGAATTTTAACTAATCATATATATAAAATGATAAGCTTCTTTTCCTTTCTGAGGCAACGTCTACAGGGAGGCTATAAAGTGAGCATTTGAGAATCAGTTTCCCCTCCTACTTTCCCTCCCCCTCTCTTTTCCTTGTAGAATAAAAAGGTTCTTCCTTCTTCTCTCTCTTCCTTTCTTCTTTTCTTTTCCTTTCTATCTTTTATTTTTTCTTCCCCACTCCCACCAGGACTCATGTTTTAATGTACTAGATCTAATTTATAAATGTAGGTAATCCCAAACATTTATTTAATTATATTCAATTTAATTTTCTTCTGTAGATAGAAACAAAGTGATTTTCCCAATGTATACAACAGAAATCAAATTTACAAATACCTCTTGATTGTCAGCTGTATTTTTAAAAATTTGATTCCACTGGCCATTAGAAAAACTAGTTGATGCTAACCAAAAGTCTTTGAGATCCATGTGCGAAAAATGTAATATCAAGATGTTGGCTCTTTACCAATTATAAAAATATTCTGGTCTGAGGTCTATTTCAAGAAATAAAAATATAAAGTTAAAAAGAGATAAGATCATTAAATTTAGATGTTATGAATGTAGGCTATTGAACCAAATTTTTCAGGAAAAAAATTAAAAGGAGTCCATTTTGGCTACTGTACAATTGCCACATTTCCATTCCCCAGGCTGCTTGCAAAGCGCAGGGCCCCGGGGATTTTTAACAAATTTCTACTTTCCTTGGGAATTACTGCGACTTTTTATTTTAATAACATTTAAAAACCACAATTTTATTTAAATATTTAAGGATAGATCTCAGTCAAGACTTAGTAACATTAATAAGAACGATTTATTAATGTTTTTCAGATGATTGAAATAATTTTAATTGAAATCAAAGCAATCTAGGTTAAAAGCAGGGAGCTTTTTCTGCAAGAGGTAAGGTAATTGGAAATAAGGAGAGCTTATAGGTTTTCTTAAGCCCATATTAAGCCATTGTAAAGATTTCCTTGGCTTCAAATGTAAAATGCTATGTGGTCTCCAAAAAAAGTAGCAAGGGCTTCCTTATGCTTTCTACTTGTTAAATGGTCATACTCATAATGTACTCACTTCAAAGCAATATTCTGAGTACTAAGGAACAACTCTAGTTTTATTAAAGTTTTTTCTTTTTTTTTACTCTGAGGTTAAAATAGAAAAGAAAATCTATATTTAATATTAATTTTTATTTTTTACAAAACAACATATTTAAGCTGGAATTTTTGTTTGTTTGTTTTCTCCTGAAATCTGAGGGAATGACAAGTACGGATTTCAGAAGTTCAGAGGATATATTTTGATATTTTAGTAGGCCTATTGCCGGGTATGATTAGACACTCCATAAATAACTGAATTGAATCGTTTGGGTATTTTCATCAGGGAGAATATAATATTGATTTCTTTTTGCGTTTACTAAAAAAAAATTCCTGGAGAGTCTTCATTAAGTAGAAAACAAAATAAACCATAAGACCCACAAAGAATAAATAACAAAATCAATTTTGGGGCGATGGAGTTTGACTTCGCAGCTTGTACTCTCCCCTTTATAACGAAAGCTCTGCACTAATGTGAAGCAGCTGTGGCAATTTCACAAAATAGCCTAAACTGTTGAAAAGCCATTAAGAGTCTGATGTATGTAGAATAAAAAGGTTCATTCAGCTTTTTAAAAGGGTTCCCAATATGGAGTGTTATTTTATTTTATAACCACGTCTTAGTCATATTAAGTTTAAATGCCACAGAAAATTTTAATGACCATGTGGCTGGCTCTTTTTGGTGAAATAGCAAGAATTTTTCAACATGCCTAAAATTCTTTCAGAAAAAAAACTGGGTACAAACCTATTAGGGACACTGTACAAGTTCCCACTATTCAATACATAGTTAGAAAACTGAGCAGCCCATCCAGGATGACTTACCATTCATATTTGTAGGGGCAGCTAAATAAATTGGCATCAATTTCTTTAATCCTAAGGCACACAGAAGCTTTGGGAAATAATGAAAGCCACTTGCTTTCCCAGGCCTCCTCATAGGTCTGAGCCTCAAGTTTTGACTATCTGTTTGAATTTATTTTTTACAGATTGTTTGTGTTGTTTTTTAAATTTTGAAATTTTTCCTAAGAATGTATCAGGATTATGCCTCTACTTCCCTTCTCTCTTTTCCTTTAAAAGGTGATAGCTAGATGATGTCTTTATGCACTCACCTGCTTTACTTACCTTGATTTTTAGTTTTATCTCTTAGCCCTTCAAATTATTTCTGAGAGAGATGAGGCATTAGTTTATTATGGTAGTCAGTATGCTACCTGATATGAGGTACATATTTTCAGCAGACTTACAGCTGTACAGCCACAAGAACTGTAAATGCGTCCCATAAAGCCCATTGACTATAGTGACCCAGCCCCGAGAACTCCTAAGTGCTGCTGCCCACACACCAGAGACAGGACAGTTCAACCTGTTGTCCACCATCCCTGTGCTATGGTCATCGAAACACCAGCCACGAAAGAAACCCAGACTGACAGGAAGTAGGACTGGCCATCTTCCATGACAGGAAGTGAGCGCAAGAACTGGGAGCTAGGATTTGGTCAGTTGGCAAAAGCGTTCAAGGACTTTCATTCTCTGAGGACTCAGTCAGCACCTGCTCGGTGACAAGGTATTTTGCTAGATGTTGTGGTGTAAGATGGCTTCAGAGGGCTTACATCCTGCTGGGAAGGTCAGATGTGTGCATTTTTAAAATATTATAAAGCAGTGCTGTCTTGTCACAGCAGAGTGTCCCTGGTGCATGCACTGGTAGTCAGTGACATAAAAGTGCCTGTGGGCAGCAGTGGCTTTGCAAATGCCTCTCTGGGCAGGTTCGATTTGAGTAATGCCGATGGCAGGAGATGGCACCATCTCCATGGGATGGATGTGGAATATTTCAAGACCAAATAGTGGATCAGAGTAATAAGATCTGGGGGATTTGGTGAAAAAAAGGGCTGGAGAAGTCAGTGGAAGTCACATTCTAATCTCAATACATATTCACTGACAAACAATAAGATCAATTCAGGTAAGCTACAAAATCATTGCATAGCTATTTTTCAAAATTCCTTTAAAAAATACATTTCTACTGATTTCAGAGAGGAATGGAGAGGGAGAGAGATATAAAAACATATATGATGAGAGAGAATCATTGATTGGCTGCCTCCTGAACATTCCCCACTAGGATGGAGCCTGAAACCTGGGCATGCCCTGCCCGACAATCGAACCGTGACCTCCTGGTTCATAGGTTGCTTCTCAACCACTGAGCTACGCGGGTTGGGCAATATTTACCAGAGAGCTGAGGATGCAAAGAAACGAAAATAAACTAAGTTTTAGAGAGTCACAAGACCTTCCTAAGAGAGAAGAGACACAGGATTGTTTACATTCTTGAGGGCATTATGAATAAGAGCAGATATACCATAGACTGAGGTAAGTAGAAACCAGCCCAAGGTTTAATGGACTTTTAACAGCTACCTGTGGGCTGGTCTGATGGATTAGCACTCCGAGGGGCCTTGTCACAAAGTGAGTCTACACCACCTGCCACCTCTTTCCCATGGGGCTCTTACTGAGTACACAGGGCTAGTGGCCAAAGACTGGGACAAGGCAGGAAGCGGAAAGAGCTGCCTCACCTGTCATATCCAAAGCACCAAACTTTCCACAGTTCTTACCAGCTAACTTTCCCTGAGTGCATACAGCAACCCACTGAAGGCTGGGGATAGGGCAGCAACATGCAAAGCTGAGAACTGAGCTATAAAACAGAGAGAGGTCTCAGCGTCTCACTGGTGTTTAGATACCAAGTTCTGCTGAATAAATGAAACCAGTGGTGAACTGGATCTAATGAGCGGTTGAAGTGGGAATGAAAATGAGGAGAATATTTTTGGGGGGGAAAATAGTAGATGAACTAGATAACTGAACCTGGGCTTAGATGGAGAGTCAAAGGAGACTGAAAAAAATAATCATAACTGTGAGGTCAATCAATGAGCCCTGACCACAGTGGAGAAACCAAGGCAAATACAACGTTGAGTCATAAAAAAGAAGAGGGATATGTCTTTAAAAGAAAATGTCAGAGAATCTCATAACTCAGAGGAATTGCTTTTATGAAATGAAAAATGGAGTACAAGTTGCACTGATGGGAAAAGTAAATGGCTACTAAATGTCACATAAGGTGTGGTAGTTTCAACTATGTCTCTCTTCTTGCCATATCCTGCCTTTTGAGGAAATTGTTGATTTAAGAAACAGGAAGATTAAGACAAGATATTTTTAGTTTGTACCACACTGTTTTATACTTACTATAGTGCTATTTATCCACAGATTCTTTCACACACATACGCACACTCTCAGTATTTTATAATTCTTTGTATTCTATAACATCCAGTATTGTCAGAGGGTAGGCAGCAAAATGACACTAATTAATTCGGCCATTCAGTTGTTCATAGCTTTATTTCTAGGCACTACTGAAAATGACAAATACGAAGAAAACATCATGCTACGTGCAAGTTGCTCACCACCTACTAATTGATTGGTTGACATTGTGACAGATGGACAACAGAGACTTAACTATTTTTTGACAATGTTGTGGCATTTGTGTTCTTAAGCTTGTGCGATTTTTCTTTGACTGGGTTAAATAAGATAACACAGGTGAAGTAGCATAGTGCCTGACACATAGTAACCCTCAATAATTGTTAGTTATTTTATATTTTTATCATTATTATAAAAGCAAAGTATAGGGATGATATGATTTTCTTTAATAAATATTCACACTACCATTGTCATCACTCTCTAAAATGGCAAGTAAAACTTAACTTCATTAGATTTATGATAAATTGGGCTATGCTCCATCAATATTTAAAAGTGTTTTCAAAAATCAGACACAATTTATTTTGCTTTATCCAAAATGTACCCTTGTTTCAGTGCCACATTCTTGCTTTTCCTCCCATCACCCTATTTTATGAGATGAGAAATATGAGAAATACAGCTTCTATTGGTTATGCATATGTTATGTCCTTTAGCAACCAAGGTAGAATGAAGGGAATAGTAACAAATCTTAAATTTCTTTTGGAATAGTTATATAATTTCTATAGGTTTATTATCAGATGTCCGTTCAGTTTGCCTCCTTTTAAAAAAATTCTATTGATAGAGTCAAGCACTTATTTTCTTGGCTTCCTCTCCAAGTGTATAGGTGTAATACATTTCTATTTTAACTCTTGCGCAACACCATCATATTTGCATGTAATGGAAATGGGGCCATATGGGATATAAGTGATTTGATCATAGTCTTAAGAAAATTCCACAGAGTTTTAAATCCCATAAAATATATTAACACCTTTCGTACCGCTCACAAGTTTTTTCGTGTTTCGCGCGCCATCTGTTAAGGACCGCTCACGAGTTTTCTCGTTTTTCACGCGCCATCTGTTATAGACCTTAGATTTCAACACACTGTCTTGTCCACATCGAATGAAGCGATCTCATTGGTGGAAACCGTGCAGGTCAATCTACGAAAAACTATATAATTGCACGAACCCATAAAGCATTGCAGTTACATTGTATTTTGGTCATTCGAATAGTCTTCGTCTTCAAGTTCCTGGCGCTTTTAGAAAATGTTTTACGCAGTACCATATGTTAAAAAAGTACTAGGAACTTTAATTCTTTAATTGTTTAATTGTTTTTGTAAATAAAAATGTTATAATTATTGAAAAACAACACCTAAAGTGCATTATGATCTGTAGTTATGATATTTAAATAACGTGCAGTTTGCCCAAAAACGTGCGGTCCCTGGTGTATGTCTTAGAGATTTCTATGCGGTACGAAAGGTGTTAACTATTAAATGTTGGGCACTATGTCTTCCTGAGTCACTAAGCAGCTGTCACTTCCTTTTGTTCTTTTACCTTCTAGTACCTTCTCCGCATCTTTTACTCTCTTTCCTGCCCCCTTCTGTTTGTCTTTAACTTGTGCCCTGTGGACACCTCTGGTCATGTTAGCTCTTCTCCTATAATACCCTAGTATCTCAGTGATAAGTTGAGCATTGTATTCTTAAACATCTAAGGATAGCTTTAATTGAGTTAACTACTTGACTTTAACCCACAGTTCAATTTTCAACTGATACCATGCCACCCTTTATAAGGGAAGAAAATATGAGACCTCTGAGTCAAACGGAGATAGGGTAAGTGGTGCTATCTGACATCTTGATTAATAAGAATTAATAAGTCAAGCTTAGTTTGGTAGTTCATAGGTTCATGTCAGCAATGAGAACAGTAGCCATTAGTGATGACACTGAAGATGTTGAGCCTTTAACTAGGATTTTCTTTTGAAGTTGATGGGACTTAGCTACCAAAGTTCAACTCTTAGATAGGATGGAACATAGAAAGTAGAAAATTCAAAAGAAAAAAAAGAAAAAAGCCGTAACTGGTTTGGCTCACTGGATAGAGCGTCGGCCTGCGGACTGAAGGGTCCCAGGTTCGATTCTGGTCAAGGGCATGTACCTTGGTTGCGGGCACATCCCCAGTAAGGGGTGTGCAGGAGGCAGCTGATCGATGTTTCTCTCTCATCAATGTTTCTAACTCTCTATCCCTCTCCCTTCCTCTCTGTAAAAAAATCAATAAAATATATTTTAAAAAAGAAAAAGAAAAAGATATAATTTACATCATCACCATCATGTTTCCTACAGCTCTTGGGTCATTTTCAGTAATTACGAATTATCCAATGTGAATATTAAATCCAAGCCACCAATTTTATGTTCATGGAAGAAATCATAGTACATTTTGAAAAGATAACTGTCTGTAAGGCAGAAAGAAAGAGAATATTTTATTCTTTCTGAAACAAAGTCTGTAACATATTTCCATGTGGCTGCTTTGTCCAGTTTCCTAATGACCACAGAAGGACCGCACTGACAAACATTATAGTCAAATCACTAGACTCTAACGTGTCTAGGGCACAGGTGTTTTTTCATTAGTCAGCAGTGTTTCCCATGTAGTGGTCTTGGATCATCTGATTCAGCACCACCTGGGAAAATTATTAAACACATATTCCTGAGCCCCACCCCAGACCTATGCAATCAGAGTCCCTGGAGATGGGTCCTGGAATTCCGCATTTAACACTAGCTCTCCACGTATTTGTTACACACACTAAAGTCCGAGGCTCAGTGCTTTCTAAATGCACAGTTTTTAAATGGAGAATTCATAAAACTTACTTTCTCACCACTTTGAGCTCAGGGAAAAACTGGAATTTGTATTTTTAAGCAAAGGAGATTATTAGTGAAGGCAAATCTCAGTAGTTCTACTCCTTCCAATGAAATGTTCAGCATAGTCATGGTGATACTAAATCATAAGAAAGGGGAGTTACATAATTGCTCTTTTTCTCCCCAATTCAGACAATTATGAGAAGATCTGGTGAACTGCTTGCAGCATGACATAACTGAGGTAATTAGAGGTGGCATTCTAAACTCTGACATCCACAATGCACACAATGGGAACAGGTTTGGTGAGACATCTACTGAGAATATAATAAACCTCTCATTGGATAGATGGTGGTGCTTACACATACCTGGGTATACTATTTGACTATGCCAATAAATGAAAAATATGTCCAGACAGGAAAGTAACTAAGTGCCTGGTTATAACTTGGTCAAGAGATGCTCTACACCGAGAGTTGGAAGGAGGCTGAATTTGGAGTTTAGTGACTTGTAAGCCTGAATCAATGTCCCCATTTTTGTAATTTCCATTTAAACTCCTTAAAATTGTGCCTGGGTAGTCCACTTATTTCATTATCTATTTGAATCAATGTTCCTATTTTTAGAAACTCCACTTAAACTCCTCAAGATTGTATTTGGGCATTCCACTTATTTGGGGGTCTATTTTTGTCTCCCATGAACTTGGCGGTAAGTCTCTTGTGCTCCTTTCACACCAGGGACTAGAGTATGGTTCCATGCTTATAATATTTATGAATCCAGATGCTTGCTCACAGATCCTGTCCTCATGTTCATATGGAGGCAGGAGAGAGCCCCAAGTGTTGTTTGTATAATATAGGAGACCGATTTCTGGTCCTCTCACAGCAACCTGTCATCTGTGTGGGGTTTTTCTGTTGTTGATGTCTGAGGCTCAGATCAGCTGTTAATACTATCTCTTTCCCAGAAATACTGGAGATGGTAGAGAAGCATATTAAAATCTAGAAGGTATTTAACCCCTTTATCCACATTGGCTGTTTTTAAATATTTTGAAAAAAATGATTTTATGGATATTCAAATGAGAGCAAAAAATGGGAATCAAGGGTGCCTCTACTCAGACTTCCTCTTGCAAGTCTTAGTATTTATTTTTTAGAACAATTAAACTTCAAAATACTAGTCATTTATCTCATTGTCCTGGTATTCCAGAAACTTTTATCATACTTGTGCAGCCTTATAACACTTTGGCATCTTCTATGCCTACAATATTCATTTCTCTTGATCTCCATACCAAAAAGGAAACTGTATTTGTATATTAAAAAATTACCGTGATATTAATTTTTCACATTATCTTCATATACAGGGTGGGGCAAAATAGGTTTATAGTTGTGAATATATAAAACACAGAGATTGTTCATGTATTATTGTTTACTAATTATTGTATAATTTTCCATACGAACAACTATAAACCTACTTTTGCCTCACCCTGTCTTGAGGGAGTCTTGAAAATGTTTTTGGCTTTCCTAAATAAATAAGAGTAAAAAAAAAAAGCTTTAAAAAACTTCTCAAACATTACTGTCTTCTCTTTTATTTAAGGTTCTCCTATAAAGACAAAAACAAACCTTTCACTACTGTATTATTTCAAACCAACTTTATGTCAGTGTAGGCTCCATTGTAGATACCAGGTCCTGCTTTCTGTCTCCAAGCCAACTTCCAATTTCATTTAACAGAGTATGCAAGAATGTTAAGTCAAATTGAGACCCCCATTGAGTTTGATTCTAGAATTTCTTTGTCTTGCAATTTAGTCATTTGCTTGATTACAGGACAAGTTGATGTTTGAAGACCAAAGCTGGCTGTGGTCCCAGACATGCAGGGCTGCTCCATGGTGAACCTGGTTGAGACCATCTTCCCAACCTTCTATTTGTACAGAGGAGGAGGCTGTATCCTGAGAGATTCATGAATTGTGAATGAAGTATAGAGCCTTTGGTCAGACAACTTGGGAATCTGATAGACCTTGTTTCAAGACCTGATTTTCACAGCTGTGTAATTGTGGCCCATTTATTTAACCTCTAACTTCTCATTTCCCTGCTTAAAAACACTGTTGTTTATATGATGAAATAGGATAATGTTGTTAAGTGTTTAGCACAGTATCCTACACATGATAACTCAAGGTAAATATATTAATGTCATTTCTACCTTACAACATTACGTTTCCTATATACTTGTAATTTAGAGACCTAACTTGTAATCTATACATTTCAGCTTGGTAAGCTTTAAAATTTGACAATTTATTTATTTTATTCACTGGACTATTTACTGTAGAGGCACAGACTCAGTTTTTTTAGTTGTTAATGTTCTTATGACTAGTTTTCAATAATTATGAATAATAGGGCACATAGGAGATGCCGCTAGCTTTGAAATTACACAGTCTGGTTGCAAATCCTGGCTCTTGCACTTCCTAGTTATGTACCTATCTTTCCAGCCTCTCTAAGCTCAGGTTACCATCTTGAAAGAGGGGCAATAGTAACTACTTTGCTAGCCTTTACTTAAAGTATATAAACTACCAAGTTAGTACTCTGCCACTAACTGCTTGATAAATGTTAGTTATTTTTTGTTTTATCATACTTAAAATAATCCAGAAGTATTTACTGATTTGGGAATTGTTTGCTTTTGGACTGAAATACCTTTGGGTTCATTATATTAGTATATTTTTTTCCCTACTGAAATTATCTCACCTACTGTAGGTGCTGAGATATCAAAGATAAGTATATACCACTTCTTCATCCTGAAAACCCACTAAAATGACCAAATACCATGATATACACTAAAAGCTGATGAAATGGAACCAATGGGATAAGTGGGAAGTAAATGAACAGATCATGGATAGATGAAACCTGAGCCATAAAGTGGGAAATGTAGAAACTGGCTAATTTGCACCACCCAACCCTAAGATGACTTAGAAATTTATGGGAACAGGTATTATTACTATTGACAATGGTGTACAATAAGGATTTGCTAGACATCTGTTGAAGTAGTAATTAGACAAAGCCTTGCAGATGGGCAATAGCTCCCTAGCGCGCGCACACACACACCACACACACACACACACACACACACACACACACACACACACACACTTTAGGATTCTAACATAGCCCTGGGGATCTACCCTCTAAGGAGGGTAAACTGAAGGATTTGGGGTGGAAGAGCATCAGGCATAGCTGAAGAGGGGAATACCATATTGAAAACAGGAGTGAGGTGAACTAAGATATCCAGCTTTATTCTTCTAATCAGCAACCAAGACAATGGAAATAAGGCTAATACCTTTGAGGCAGAAATTTAAAAATTTTGTTTTGGAAAATCAGACTAGTCAATGAGAAGAGGTCTAAAATTATTAACAAGAAGGGTCACAGTCAGATTACCTTTAGCAAAGAGACATATGTCTCTTCATTCAGCAATGTCATGTCCCATTCTTAAACCAAACTAGACAGCTAAATATCCAAATAGGTGTTTTTTTAAGTTTCCAAAATAAAATTAGAGGCAGTAAAAAAGAAATTTTATTAATGCAGGGAAAAGAAAATCTTAAAAACAAACAAAAGTCCTAACATTAAATTTTAAGAGAGAAAAATAAGAGAAAAGATTGCATTCATGAAACAAGAACAAAAATAAAAAAGAGAGAGAGAGGTCCATTCAGATAAATAAAGAGCTCTTGAAAGTTAAAAATTATGACAGCTGGAATGAAAATTCAGTAGAAGGTCAGTAAAATATAATTGAAGCAATATTTTGAAATTAGTGCAGGAAGACAAAGAAATGGAAAATAGAAGAAAGGGGATAAAAAAAAGAGAGAAATAATCCACAGGTTGAGAACCGCTGCAGAGTGTAAGTAGCCCATATATGAGCAGAAGAGATGGCTTCAGTTAGGTTGTGTTTAAGAAATTGAAACACATAAAATACCTGATGTGTTTGAATTTATTAAGGGGATACTTATGATTCTGGGAAAGATGAGAAAAATGAAGACTAGATTATTACTGACTGAAGAGAAAAATAAAAGAGTACAAGAAAAAGAAATAATTACATGAAACTACATGACTCAACTTATGAATGATACTTATATACTCATAGAGGCCCGGTGCATGGATTCATGCACTGGTGGGGGAGTCCCTTGGCCTGGCTTGCGGGGATCAGGCTGAAACCGACCTGGTGCAAGGATTTGTCCAGGACATGCCTGGCCCGTCATGCCCAGTTCTGATGGGGGATGATCAGGGCTGGGGAGGGACTGCGGGAGGGCTCCAGGGCATGTCCAGCCCATCTCACCCAGTCCCAATCTGCCGGACCCCAGCAGCAAGCTAACCTACTGGTCGG
Organism: Myotis brandtii; assembly: GCF_000412655.1. Taxonomy (NCBI): domain Eukaryota; kingdom Metazoa; phylum Chordata; class Mammalia; order Chiroptera; family Vespertilionidae; genus Myotis; species Myotis brandtii. The sequence goes on along the minus strand of NW_005370908.1, from coordinate 1,120,393 downwards.
AGCGTCTGCCCCTTGGTGGTCAGTGCGCGTCATAGCGACTGGTCAAACGGTTGAACGAACAGTTGGACACCTAGTATATTAGGCTTTTATTATATAGGACAATAATGAGAAAAGTGAATACTGATATAACTAAGATTGATGGCATAACTAGATTAAGAAGCTAAAGAAACTGAAGGTAGGTATGAAAAGGGAGCCTGGGAGGATATATAAGATAAAACCTCATTTCCACAATAAAGTCAATAGGTATCTACAATTTAAAAATCAAGAAATAGAATTATAAGCATGTTATTTAAGAATATAAGGTAAAGATTTTTAAAAAGGCTAAGCTAGTTGAAATTTGTTGCTTCTGAGGAGCAGGAATTGGGGGTGGTAGTAGAGAGTGAGGTGGTGGGGTGATGCTGTTTTTCATCTTGAACTTTAAGAAAATTTTTGACCTTGTGTACTATAAATATATACATCTTGAATAAAAATTAAAATCATATAAATGTTATAAGAACTCCCTTCTCTTGCTCTTCCTACTGATGAGCAAGTTTAGATAAAAGAAATCATACATCTCTTTCTAGCCATTCACATAAAAATCTGGCAAAAAGCACTAGTTTTTACTAATGTCAGTTTCTTTTTAAATCAGTTTCTAAAAACAGTGCAAGAAATATTTCAGTTCAGTGGTTCTCAAACTTTTAATGTTTAAGGACAACATCTTACTTAACTCTAAGAGAGGAAGATTTCCAACAAACAAATAAATATAAAAATGTCAGATAGGCCTGGCTGGTGTGGCTCAGTGGTTGAGTGTGGACTTATAAACTAGGAGGTCAAGGTTTGATTTCGGTTGGGGCATATGCCCGGGGTTTCAGGCTCGATACCCCATGGGGGAAATGTAGGAGGCAGCTGATCAATGATTTTCTCTCATTATTGATGTTTCTATCTCTCTCTCTCCCTCTCCCTTCCACTCTCTAAAATCAATAAAAACATATATATTTTTTAAAAGTCAGATAGCAGAAAGTGTTTTGCCCGAATTAGAATAGGGTGGTTCAGGAACAGGGGCCCTATTAGATTGGGTGGTTAATGAAGGGCTCTTTTAAAATGCGATTTTTAAAGGGAACCAGAATGGAAAGGAACGACCGGTCCTCTGAGGTTTTGCGAGGGCATCCCAGACAGGGATCTGCAGCAGGAACAAACGTGTCCTATTTGAAGGACAATGAAAAGGTCATTGCCACTGGCCCTGGTTTTCAGTGTGTGTGTACTGATTGAGAAGTCTCACTAATTCATGCCAATTCTGTGTAAAGGAATCTAGATTAATTTTTAAAAATCTTACAAAATGCTTTGTTGGTAAAGGTCCTTGTAAGGTCATTACTTCAATGACTAGATAGAGCTGCGATATATTCTTTTGTGGAAAGTTTCACCCTAGACTTATCTTTTCTAATAACTGACCAAAGCAATGAAGATCTAGCTAAATAAGAATAAACATTAGCAAAGTGCCTCTTGAAAATCTTCTACAAATATTAATATAATCAACATTTTTTTTTGCATGAGGTATTTCCTTTTAGAGAAGATTATGATACAGATCAGAATTTATATCAGTCATCTCAGAGCTTTTCATTGAGTGCAACATGGCAAAGCCGTAGCTTTTACTGTCAGGAATAGTTTTATGGGTGAAATGCTGAAAACAACGCAACATGGCAAAGCCGTAGCTTTTACTGTCAGGAATATAGTTTTATGGGTGAAATGCTGAAAACACCTTTTTTTTTGGTTAATATTGCTTTTTAACCCAAAGACAGCCTTTCTCAGTCACTCACTGCTTATAAACATATTAATCTTTTCTTAAAGGCATTTTCTAAATCAGATTTTTAAATACAATTCAAACAGTTTAATATTATTATGAACGTGGCTTCTCAAATCCCTAAGTCACAATGAGAGAATAAATTTCCAGGTTTTATTTTCAAGCAGAACGATGTGAGATTTTAACTGAACTATCTTACATAACAATCAAGTGCTTGCCTCTGGGGAAAAAGAAATGCTATGGATAATTTAGATGATTTATTTAATTCAAGGTATATGAAGAAGTCAATTTTACTTTTATGAATATTGAAATATTGTCTTGATAGCATTCTCTAGAGGAGAGTCCATTTTAATATTTCTAAGTCTAATTAATATTTGTTCATTAAAATTTAATGTATTTATCTTTTCTTTAGTTAACTCAATTAGAATAAAATTTACTATGTTTTTAACGAATGATTTTTATTTTAAAAGGAGAGTTCTGAACAATGGTGATAAAATAATCCTTTTCATGAAGAATATTTTTGTGAAGAGGACATTTGTTGGGAAAAATCACACACTTCCTTGTGCTATACAGCAGCATCCTGTGTGTTTTCAGAGGTCCTTCATCATGGAGGGTGGTCCCGTGGTAATTTACCAGGGGGAAAAAAGGAGTGTACAAAAATTTAATTATTATTTGACCTCAAATAATTATATGCCACTAAACTAATTAAAGAGCAAATTAACAATGTCCCGCTAATGGGCAGTCTGCTCCTTGCATGACTCACTCATCTTGCACAAAGAACAAGTGATTTGTATTAGAAAAGAGCCGTGAAGGATGTTTTTGGGGATAACTATCGCTGTCATTGCTATGTTACATCCCAGGCCCAACCTCTGGATAAAAAGAGACAGGCTTATCACGAGCCAGGAAAACAGCAGCCCTGGCCTGATAGCTCTGACTTGAGGCCTTGTTTCAAAGCGATGACTCAGTGCAGGGCGGCCAGGCAGCCCTGTTCTCCCCAGTTCCTTCCAAACCAGCCCTCCAGCCTCTAATGTTCAGGTTGCGTGCCTCGTGCTGATTATTTCTGTGAAGTCCCCCAGAGTCAGCCTTATTTCCTCCCGAGCATTCATCTTCATTTCCAGATGAATGAAGGGGGATTTCAGTGGTGGTACTGTCCACAGAGCAGAGCCAACAGTTCAATCAAAACAACGGCCGGAGAAGCTGCTAGCAGAATGTTACTTCTAACCTAAAGGCTTTTAACTCAATGCAGAGTGTATGGGTGTCTGTTTGCAGTGAGTGTGCTTGGGAAGTGTGTGCAATTTGTTTTTAATGTGAATCAGAATATTTGCAAGTGTAAACAGGATCCCTCCTTGACATAGGTTAAATGGAGATTTTTATGTTCATTTCTTCCCTTCTGAGAACTCCTTATGACTTCTTTTATTTTGCTAGCCCTTCTTATGACTAAATTACAGACTTATTTTTAGCACTTCTTTATTCAACAACCTGTAGTTTAATATAATTGCTTGATCAAGAGGCAACAACCGAGAGATCCAGTATACTAAGTCATGTTATATTTCAACCCAGTGATAAGAAATGACAATTGCAGTGTGCAGATAAAACAGGGACTGTGGCTCAAGGGAAAAAACGTATTCCTGGTGGCAACCCTGACACCCAGGGCCAGTCTATTAGCACCAATGCTTAGAAAGAGGTCAAGTTAGAAATCCAGATTTTTATGAAAATTCAGTTGACTTTTAAAGTTGGCAACTAATTAAAATATAAAAACACGGTACAGTCCAATAGCCAGTTAGCAAGCTGCTTCTGGCCCATGGGCTGCCAACGTGCAACCTCTAATTTGAACTCTAAAGTTCTAATGGCATCCTTATTTCACTTTGACTTTCTGAGAAATGATCCTCATTTTCTCCCTGCCAACAGAAAGTTTTGCAGGAAACAATTTGACATTTGAGTCAAGTAACTTGACATCAACTAATTACTGTCACTATTATATAGGTAAGGAAAGAGATGCTTAGGGAAATGACATGATTTGCTCCAATAGCACATAGCTGATAGAACTTGTACCTTAAGTACAAATCTTGTATTTTTTCCAGTTTCTCTGTATTATGGACTAAATTGTATCCCCTCTCCCACCTCAATTAATATATAGATGTCTTCTCAGTATGACTGTATTTGGGGATAGGGTATTTACTTTTTATTTTTCAATATATTTTTATTGATTTTAGAGAGGAAGGGAGAGGGAGAGAGAGAGAAACATCAATGATGAGAGAGAGAATCATTGATCTGCTGCCTTCTACATGCCCGCTACTGTGATTCAAGCCTGCAACACGGGCATGTGCCCTTGACTGGAATCGAACTCGGGACCCTTAGTCCGCAGGCTGATGCTCTATCCACTGAGGCAAACTGGCTAGTGCTGGATATAGGGTATTTAAAGAAGTCATTAAGGTTACATGAAGTCATACAGGTGGGACCCTAACTCATTAGGGCTGATGTCCTTCTAAGGAAGAAACATCAGGAGCATAGAGAAAGCATCAGGTACGTAGAGAAAATGCCATGTGGGGGGACACAGAGAAGATGACCATCTGTAAGCTGAGGAGAGAAGCCTCAGGAAAAACAACTCTAAAAGTATCTAGATCTTGGACTTTCAGCTTCCATAACTTTAGGAAAATAAGTTTCTGTTGTTTAAGGTAAAAGAAGAAGAAGAAAGAGAAGAAAGAGGAAGAGAAGGAGGAGAAGGAGGAGGAGGAAGAAGAAGAAGAGGACAAGGTGAAAGAGAAGGAGGAGGAAAAAGAAAAAGGAGGAGGAAGAGGAGGAGGAGAAGATACAACCACAGCAACCTCCACTCAAATGACCATTCATTGCTTCATGTTTTTTCAGTTGAAGGAAAGTTCAGCTGCCTACTATGTTAAATTCAAAATATTTGGGTTAAAAGATACTGATCCCCTTAACATTTGGACGTCTCATCTTATGTAGCATGTAATGGGGATGTAATCATATTTGTTGAAGGAATGAATGCTGCTAAATACTTAAATGTTTGGAAATGTCAGTATAAATAAAATATTTCCAGTTTTCTTGGAATGACAAACATTGAATGGATATAGATATAAATGCTGAAATCCTTAAAAAGCCATGAGAAAAATGAAGTATTTTTCACACACAAAAAAGAATTTACTAACAAAAACTTCCATTTTTTTCTTACTCAAAAATGTGAGAAAAAAGGTTTTTATTTAGGCTTAGTGATGTATTAAATTTCAACAAAAGATCATACTTTTCCATTTCTATATGCACCTACGTCACTTCTAATTATTTTGATTTAGTTGTGAGAATGTCACTTTAAAAAGCCAAAGCCAAATCTAGAATATTGCAGTATAAGAATAAAAATATAATTAAATGTAAACATTTAAAAGTACCATTAGTATGACTACATAGTATTAAAAAGAAATCAAATTATACTAATTTCCAATTAGTATAAACTATTTGGAAAAACAAATAAATAACATGTTCCAAAGGATGAACCACAGCAAACAAAGTAATAGATATTCTTTGAAGTAAATATTTAAAAAGTTTAAAGTGGGGAGGGAGGTGGGAGGTAAACAACCAAAGACCTTGTATTCATATATGCATGGCCCATGGACACAGATAATAGGGTGGTGAAGGCTTGGGGTGGGCTGGAGGGGGTCAATGGGGGAAAAAGGGAGACATATGTAATACTCTCAACAAGAATTATATTTTTTAAAAAGTGATTTTGATTAGACGGGAAAAAGGGAGACATATGTAATACTCTCAACAAGAAAGAATTATATTTTTAAAAAAGTGATTTTGATTAGAAATTGAATTTTAATAAATTTTAGGTCATCTAAATTTTTCAAAACGAGAAAACTTAGTAAGACAATTGAAAATTATTCCATTTGATAAAAATTTTCAGGCATGGACCAAGATGAAGTGTTCCTACTACTATTTTATGACGGGGGGAAGAATGAGGATTAAAAAATTAAAATATGTCCTTAATATAGTACTCTTAAATATAAATGGACTACTTTCAAATACGAAAACAATTAGTTATTTAGAAGTGTAAAATGTGTGTTTGTTGCCTGAAAATTAAAATTCCTATAAAATTATATTTAATAGTGAATAAGGGACATTCATTCCCATGATATCCAAATACAGACTATACTTACTGTATCTCTATAAATGACATAGAGAAACTAGAAAAGGGAGGGGGGAAGAAAATGCCATAATTTATAACAGCTGTTTAAAATGCACCTTGGGATACATTCATATGGACATACACAATTGATCCTTTAGAGACTCTTGCTCACATCATGCTTTCCTTACCTGTTCATTGCTTTACACTTGCACTCTAGGCGTGCACCTGGTTGAAATGTGAGTGACTCCCAACATCAGCTTGTTAAACCTTTTTTCTATAAATTTTCCTATTTAAAATGTGGCAAAATAAATTCAGAAACACAAAGAAATGCACCTACATAAACAAGGAGATCCCTGAAAAGCACAAGCAGTCACTGGGCTCAACCAGAAAGCGCAGGTGGAAGGGGAATTTAAAGGACCTTAGAGCACTATGAACGTTTTTCACAGTGTCACAATTACAGAAACACCTGGTTCTGCAAACGCACTGACCCACTGGGAAAATTTTCCACAGTGCTCAGTGACCCTCAGAGTAGCTTTAACACAGAGAAGGCTGGCTACATAGCAGATTATGTAGATTTCAGCTACATGCTGAAATAGACTTAAACGTATTGGGGCTCCCTGGCCAAAGGTCTTCTTGGTAATTGTTCTGTCCACCAAATAAGTCTTTCCTACACATTTTTACTATACTATTAGTAGCAAAATTTAAAATATTATAAAATTTGCCCAATTCAGAGAGCATATTGGGATTTAAATCTACTGGTTTTAATTTGATGTGAGAACTTAAGACATCATTAAGCAAAGTAGGAAACCAAATTGTTGTCTGGACAGTGTGTTGTATCTTTCTCTCTCTCTCTCTCTCTCTCTCTCTCTCTCTCTCTCTCTCTCTCTCATTTAAGCTATTGAACTTAGAGTTAACTACTTTACAGTGAAAGCAGAATGGTTGAAATCAGATGTCACATATCACCCTGGTGACATGTTAGTAGATTTCAATTTTTGCTATATATTCAGGATAGTATAAATATCCACTGTGCTTAATTGTATCGTTTATATCTATAATCACTAAAGAGTTTCTATTGACTGATAAGTACTAGAACTAGAAAGTTAGCAATTTACTACACCAAAATAACGTTTCTATGCATTGTTATTTTATGGAAATGAGAGAGTTACAGGTAATTATTGACAAGAGTAAAAGGGCTCCATACAAGTAAATTGTGTATCCGGGGGTGAGGTGGGGGGACAATGGGGTGTTTCTCCTCAAAGTCGTTTGATTGCATCTGGCAGGTGTGACATGTCAGAAGAGTAACAGGGAACAACAAATCAGATGGGTCTTAAAGGTCCCAGTCAGTACTTCGGTTATTACTCTGATTGATAGGGGAAGACATCGACGCTTACAGCAATGGACTGACATGAGTTACTTTAGATCTTAGTAGGATCACCGTGGCTGCCTTTTCAAGACAAGGGTCAAGGGCAGAAAGACCAGTTAGGAGGCTACTGCAATAATTGAGGAGGAACCAATAATGGCTGGTGGTGACAGCCACTATTGATAACACACAGTCAGATCCACTATATTTTGAAGAAACGTCAGATTTGGAATACCAGGTCAGATTTCAAATCAGAGAGAAAGAGGAGTAAAGGATGACGCCAAGTGGTAAACTGAAACATTGGAAGAATGAAGTTGATTTTAACTGATATGAGCCATAAACTGGCAATATATTTTTTTACTACTTGTATACTATTAGGTCATAATTTAACAGTGGCTCAACTATGGCACTTCAGGGTTATTTCTATTTCTCCACTATGATAAATAAATCTCTGGCTAGTGTCCTTGGATACAGGTATCTGAGCATGTATCTATGATTTCTTTGATATTTTCAATTTGACTTTTAAGGCCCTTGATACATATTGCAAACACAACCATTATGTCATATATTTTTACCTATCCTTGTATTGTTAGGAATAAATACATTTAATTTATTAAACATTTAATAATTCCAGGTACAATGCTAAGCATTTTACATATATCCTCTTATTTCGTCTTCAAGGCAGACTATGCTGAAAATATTCTTAGCTTATTTTACACATTAGAGAACAATCTCAGAGAAAAGTAACCTGTTCAAGTCATAGTTGGTGTCACAATTCAAATAACTAACTTTAAGGCTTTTCCGGTTCATTACTATGACACACTGCATCCTTATTATAAAACTTCTGAGTGCTCGTTTCTGTGTGTATCTTATAAGTTGCCTCTAGTTGGGTTTTTAAAGACTATATTTTAATTGGGATGTTTAAACCCATAATTTTTATTGTTATAACTGACATTGGATTCTGCTTCTGTTTTTTAATTTACTGCATTTCTTGGGTTTTTATATTGCTTCATTTGTCTCTATATTCTACTTTAATAATTTTTCTTTATTTTGCCTTCTGCTCTCTAATGTGGTGAAACTTATGTATTTTGTTCCAATGGTTGCACCTTACATGTTTAATATGAATGCTTAGCTTACAAAAATCTAATATCAATCACTACTTGCATCATATTTAAAAATATAGAAGAACCTTACAATGTTTTAATTCTTATAATCTCCTTCCCATATTATATATTGATGCTTTATAGCATTTTAGTTCCACCCTATTTTTATAACCAGTAAATTAGTCATTATGAGAATTATCTCTATCATAAAAACCCGGTGGTTGTGATGCTGTCACGCGGAACAACCAAACACTGGTCACCAGGTGGCTGCGTGCGCAGCAAGGTGTGCATGAGTGGGCGGGGCTGCGTGCAAGGTGAAGTGCGCAGGGGGGTGGGAACTTAACTCTGGGTCTCCTGGCCCGGCGGGAGTCAGTCTGGGTCCTGCCAGCACAGCGGGTCTGGGTCCCGCGCGATATCGTGCGCTGAGCCTCTAGTTATTTTATAAATTCCATGCTTATTTAGATTCACCCGTCTATTTAACAAATTGTTGTATACCCTAGTTTGCTGCATTCCACCTTTCTTCTGAATTCAATTTTCTTCTTCATCAAGTATCACCTTTCCTTCAGTGAGGGTTTGTTAGGATTAAACTGTATTTGATAGAAATAGAGTTTATTTCACCCCAACTTCTGAGTAAGAGTTTAGTTGAAAACCCAAAGATATCAGTTATTTTATCAGAACTTTGAAAATTACTCCATTGTATTATGGCCTTGTTATTGCTGTTGCAAGTCTGTTACTATAGGTAATCTGTTTTTTTCTCTTTGATTAAACTTAATAAGTTCTCTTTGTCTGACATGTTGTGTAGTTTTTCTCTCATATATTGAGGTTTGTTTTGTTTTTATTCTGTTTTGAACTCATTATGCTTTTTAAACTTCTGCTCTGGAATATTCTTAGCTATTACTCCCCAAAGAGTACCACTTCTTATTTCTTTTATTCCTTTTTTCCTGGTACCTAAATTATACTTTTGTTGTATTATCTCATTCTATGTAACATACTGTCATATTTCCCATTTCTTTATGCTTCTGTCTTCATTCTGTGTGCCTTTCTCACATTGATTATCCAGATTATCAATTATCTCTTTAAATGTGTCTACTCTGCTATATAACTTATTATTTTAATTTGCATTAACCTTATTTTTTATTTTTAGAAGTTCTGAGGAATTTCAAATGCCTGTTCCTTTTAATCAGTGTTCTGTTTTTATGTTTTCTATGCCCTCTTTTAGTGATTTTAATTTTACTTATTTTATAGCTTCTATTAGATTGTTCTATTATTTGAGATTTCACCAATTTGGCCATTTGAGTTCCTGCTGGTTCTCATTCATAGTGGGTTGTTTCCTATGTGTTTTAAATTTTAGTTTGTGAATGCCTGTTGAAAAACTTTTGTCTGTGCATCCTAGATTTAAAATGTACCCTCCAATACCATTTTTTAAAAAAAAGTTTCTATGTTTCCTGTGGGTAACACTAGCCCAGGAACAATTTCTACATTAATTTATCTGCTTGAATGTCCTAGAATTATGTTGAAAGTAAATGTGAAAGCCAATGTGCATGAGATATAGACTATGGTTACACACTTTCAAGGGAAATGTTTTTCCGCACTCGGAGCACAGGTGGAGATAGGTAGTGTTTATTTCTAGTCTTCCCTTTCATGGAGGGAATAATCTTCTGAGGATCCCAATTCAATGAAACAATTGTAGTTTACAAGCTCTACCTCCTCTCCTTTGTTCAGGTTGTCATATTAGCATAAAATGCCCAGTTTATTGGAGAGACAACCATTTCTAGGGGATTCCTGGCTTTTAAAGCTTCTGTGTTTCTGACACCAGAATATATTTAGAAGGTCACAAAAGCCCTTAAAGAATGTGTATTTTATTTTACTCAATCACTTTTATATATTGGTAGTGGAAGAGTTTTGGTTTTCCATATAGCTCAAACTAGGAGTTGAAGAATAATTTTCAAACTTTCTTTTTTAGTAGGAGACTTTTTAAATGAAACATTTATTCAGAATTACATCGTCTAAAACAAAACAACAACAACAAAAAGAGAAAGTTCTTAGGTTAAAGTAGGTATAGAGTAGAACATATTTCTTTTCAGCCTTCTGTGGGCTAGTTTAAATGAGCATCAGGGCTTCAAGGAACACACTTTGCAAAATTCTCTAATGGGATAAATTTATTTTCATAATGTCTTGACATAAGACTGGTGTCACGAAAAATGCAGTGGAATTCGAATCAGGTGACCTTGGTTAATGTCCCAGCTTCACTATTAATTAGCAGTAGGACCTTATGCAAACCACTTAACATCTCTTACTCAGGTTCCTCATTTTTAAAAACAAAGATTGTTGGACTAAATGATCTTTAGACTGCTTTTCTTCTTAAATATTCTAGCATTGTAATACTCAACCAAAAATTTTCCTAGAATAATATTCTGGAGATACTAGGAATAAGAATGCCATTATAAAACTAAATTAATTTAAGATAACTCTCTTCTATTTATACTCTTAGAATTATTTAGTAATTCACATATTTTATATAACTTACCCACAAGATATGTTTTTAGATTTAGACTTTGGCTGAACATTCAGAATTTAAATTCAACCTATAGCCGTATTCAAATGTTTATGACTAAAAATAGCTTAAATGATAAAAACAATCTGCACACAGCCAACTTTAAGTCTAATGTAGGTGGAACAGGAATAATTAGTAAAGATGGGTTTTGAAAAGCTGTTTATAAAAGAAATTCCTCATCAATCTTATTCTTATTTTAGTCACTACCACAATTGGTCACAGTATTTAACATCTAAGAAAAAGTCTTAGAAACATAAATTTCTTTCCAGTAACTATGACAACATTCAAAACAAAAAGAGTTTTAAGAGGGCTTCATTTTTCTCTCTTTTTACTTTTTGGCAGTAATCATTTCTGCTTCTGAAACAAGTTCATCTAAATTTATTGCACTACTCTACATGGAGATTAGTACATACCACGAATTAGCTCTGTCTTAGCTTATTTAGGAAATAGCTCATAGCAGTAGAAAGAAAATCGAAAGTACTGATGTTAAATTATGTTTTACAACCTTTAACTTAAAAGTGTCAGTTACATTATTATATAGTTTTCTTTCCATTACACTTTAAAGCTTCATTTTAATGATCAAAACAGGATAAAGATATGCTTTGTAAAATGGGTCAGACTTGGAATTGAGGTTAATGACTGAATTGTATAAAATATTGAATTTGAAATATTATTAATTTGGTAGGTTATACTAGAAAGATACATACTGAGAAAAGAGTTATTTTTCCAAATTTTGGAAGTAATTTTTACCTTTTTTCCTGTGATTTGATTTTTAAATTGAATTTAGATTTACAAATTTGCAATTATAATATTTTATCCCATATTCTACTTATACTTAAAAGCGAGTCACTTAAGATGGTATTGGGCAGCAAAAGAAACAATGAACAAAATGAAAATGCAATCCCTGAAATAGGAGAAAATATTTTCATGTCATCTATCTCATGAGGGATTACTATGCAAAATATATAAGGAACTATACAACTCAATTGCAAAAACCCAAACAACCCTATTTAAAAACTAGAGGCCTGATGCACAAGATTCATGCATGGGGCTTGGTCCTCGCGGCCCTGGCTGCCACGCGGCCCATGGCCCTGTGGCCCTGCCCACTGGTCTCCAGAAGGTCGTTCTGCCGTCAGGTCTAATTAGCATATTAGCTTTTTATTATATAGGATGAGCAGGAAAAAAAAAATTAAAAACCCCTAGCTGGGTGGTTAAGTTGGTTGGAGCATCATCCCATGCACAAAAAGGTTGCAGGTTTGATTCCAAAGGGCACATCATACCTACGTTGTAGGTTCAGTCCCTGGTTGCATTGCTTAGAGGAAGCAAACAATTGATGTTTCTCTCTCTCACATCAATGCTTTCCTCTCTCTCAAATAAATAAATAAATAAATAAATAAATAAAATGGGCAGAAGATCTGAATAGACATTTTTTTTTCAAAAGAAGACATATAAATGACCAACACATACATGAAAAGGTACTAAACTTATTAATCATCAGGGAAATTCAAATCGAACCACAATGAGGTATCACTCCATACTTGTTAGAATAGCTATTATAAAAAAGACAAGAGATAATAAGTGTTGGGGATGGTGTGGAGAAAAGGAAACCATTGTGCGGTGTTGGTGCAATTGTAAATTGTTGCAGCCACTACGGAAAACAGTAGAGAGGATCCTCAAAACATTGAAAATAGAACTACCATATGATCCAGCAATCCCACTTCTGATTATAGATCCAAAGGAAATGAAATTAGGATCTCAAAGGGATATCTGCTTCCCCATGCTCATTGCAACATTATTCACAATAGCCCAGATATGGAAACAACCTAAATGTTTGTCTATGTGATACATATAATTTAAGTGATAAAGGTGATACATATAATTTCTTTATTTTAATATACATCTAGATACATATTATTCAGACATGAGAAAGACAGAAATCCTGTCATTTGTAACCACACAGAAGAACCTTGAGGGCCTTCTGCTAAGTGAAATAAATTAGGTAGAGAAAGACAGACTGCGTGATCCCACCTAGACCTGGAATCTAAAAAAGCAGAACTCATTGGAACAGAGAGATTGGTTGTTGCCAGAGGCAAGGGTGGGAAAATGGAGGAAATGAGGAGGTGCTGGTCAAAGGGTACAAACTTCCAGTTACAAGATAAAAAAGTCAAAGTGGCCAAGAGAGTAGATCTCAAATGTTCTTACCACACAGAAAAAAGGGTCATTATGTGAGGTGATGGAGGTATTAATCAACCCTATTGGTAATCATTTTGCAACATATGTGTATCAAATCATCATATTGTTCACCTTAAACTCCCATGTTGTATGTCAATTGTATCTCAATAAAGCTGGGAAAAAGGTGCTACTTGCTCACTTAGTTGAGAAAAAAAGATGTTTGGAATTCAGTTGGGTAGTGATGAAGCATTCATATTTTTATATTTTACTAAACTGGAAGGGAAAATGACCCTATATTCACATGTAAAAATCTAAGAAGGTGGGTAAGGCCTATTTTATGAATCAGGAAATAATATTTGCATGGAGTCCACTGGGTTCTCAGGGTGAACAGGAACAAATAGGTGCCTCCCTAGGAGTTAACACCTCTCAGGCAGGAAGGACAAAGAATTTCTCAGGTCAAACTCTTAATCCCAGAGAAATTTTAGTCAACAGGAACTTGTCCCCATTCCCCATCGTGATTAACAACACTTCATACTTTTGCTCATATTGATTTAAAAAAAATAGAAGAATTGGATTAAAATTCTCACAACACTTCTTACACTCACACATAAATGAGCAAATGATAGCTCTTTTACGTAATTCTTTGGAATACTCTAAGTTTTAAATAGTTTTTTGAAAGAAGAATAACAGGAAGACCTATGTGGCAATCTTTTTAACAGCTTGTGAATCACATTATGAAGATAACTTGGTGGTTTTTTTTTTTCCTCCAGGAGATTTTCCAGTTTTAATGGCAGTTATTTTTTATCGGATGTTATTAAGTAGTTACTTTTAGATACACATCATGCTTCTGGTATTCAATGAAAATTAGAATCTTTAAACATAGTAGACAATAGAAAAAAATACTTGGTAGTTAAGCCAATTAAATATGTTACAAATCAAAAATGTTTTAGGAATTTCTTTAAAAGGTATTCTTCCTCCTGACACCATTATAATAGGAGAGTCTGAATGGTTAAATTAAACCTTCTTGGTTGTTGCAATAGCATAAATCTGCAGAGCATCTTGTCAACTTATCTTATATGCATTCTTTGCTATTGTTACAGATCATAACTTTCCTTTTAGGGACAGAAATTTATAAGAAATTCTCAGTGGTATTACTCATAATAAATATACTTCATGTGTGTGAATAATGTTTAGAATCTGTCAAACACTACCAAGAGATTTTTTAAACCTGAATCTCCCATAAGGCCAAAGAAGGGTGCTTCTATAAAAAGCGCAGGTTAAATTCTTGATCTAGAAAGTCACTTAGTTTCAAATATCGTTTTAACTGAAGGTAGTACACAGAGGTACATGACATCATTAAAAACATGGCCCTCACCGGGTTTCCTGTCTTTGGCTCAGGATTCCTTTGTTTCCCACCAGAGCTCACTCTGTGGGAAAGCATCTTACACAGTGACTAACAAGGCAGGTCAGGCCTGGTTTTGATAGGAGTTTCCACTTACCAGCGTTTAACCATATGAAACTCCACTTTTGCAGGTAAAAGAATTGTGGAATGTCAGCAATTCATATTGTTCAACCTAATACTTGTAGGGCCATGGGCAAGTTATTTAAATTTTTTGAGGGGGTGAGGTTGAATATCTTCACTGATAATAAGAAAATAAAGTTTGCCTCATAAAATTGTTATATGAATTAAATACAATGATATACATGCAGTCATTTGCATAGTGTTTAGCCTGTGGTAGTTCCTTAAGGGAACTATTGTGATAGCAACCCTGCGGCTATCATAGCAGTAATGTAGGACTTTAAGAAACAGCATTATTACAAATAAGGTCAGTGTTCGAGAGGCTTCCCATAGGAAACAACCCAAAGCACTCACGTTGACGTCAGTGCGTGATACCTGAGTTTCCAGGTCTCCATGAGAAGAGTATGGCTAAGTTCACACCTGCTGCCCTAGCAGAACTGTTCTTAGTTCCATGCAGGGGCCTGGGATCTCATTCACTATCTTTTGTTCTAGTTTGAGAGAGTTCAAGGCATTGATATGAAGATACCTAACCTGGGAATATTACTACTGATTTTTTTTCTTGACATTCTTATTCACCTTGTTTTCATTTAGTTCTTTTATTTGACAGGTTCCTCTCAGAACTCTAAATACAGGTGAAGTGGTCAGACTAACACATTCCCGGGAGGATCCTCCCTTGCAGAATGACTTGATCACCCCTTTCTCCTCCTCACATCCCTGACTGTCCTCCTCAGCCCCACCTACTTCCTCTCTTCATGAGTTTCCATCAGGGTCCTCCTAGGTGAGCTCTTGATATTGCAGAGCAACATCTGTTACAGACCACCCACTGCTGCCTCTGTTTCTCCATATGGAATATAGGAATACCAGTTATACCTCACAAAATCAAGAAATATAATATTGACAACATAAATATCAAATGTAGGCAGTTTCCAGGGGGAAACAAGTGCTCAGTACATAATACATATTTTAGCTATTTTCATCATTTGTATTATAGCCTTTTTCCTCCTCTATCACCCTAATGTATAGCTTCTCTATCTCCTAATATATAGCCCATCACCCAGTAGTAAACAAGAACTTCTATAGAAGCATAAAACAAAACCTAAAATGAGCTACAATAACTTTCTGAACTTTAAGCCTAAAGGAATACAATTATTTTAAAACTTGGTAAATTAATTTCAATAGAAATAAATCTATATATAAACAAATATCTATTTAAATCTATATATCTAACATCAGAGCCAGCTTTCATTTCTGGGTTGGGCCAGCAGTGAGAAGGAGCAGAAAGTGGGACGCTGTAACTATTTTATATGGGATGGTGAGATTTGGTGAAATTGCATTTGAGAAGAGAACTGAAGGAAGTATGGAAATAAGCCACGTGATCATCTGGAGGAAGAGCATTCCAGGCAGAAGGGAACAGTATGTGCAAAAGCCCTGGGGCAGAACACTTGATACCATTGAGGAGTAGCAACATGGCTGGAGGGTAATAAACCAGAGGGCAAATAGTAGAAGATTAGGTCAGATAGCAGATGAGGACCATATCAGATCTCTGACTTTTACCCTTAGGTTGGTGGAGGAGTAACATGACCAGCTCAAAAGGAGAATGGAGAAAAAGGGGGTGGAAGCAGGAAGACCAGACTGGAGCCTACTGCAAGTAATCCAGCTGGGAGACAGATGGGTGGCTTAGGTCATAATGGAAGCAGCAGAGATGGTAAGAAGTAGTCAGATTCTGAATGTATTCTGAAGATAAAGCCAACAGAGTTGACTGATGCATTGGAGTGGCGGGGAGGCATGGATGACTTCATGGCCTTGCGCCTGAGTAACTGGAAGAATAGAGTTGCTATTGACTGAGATGGGGGACACTGTTTGAGGAGGAGGTTTTGTGGTGAGTATGGGGGCAGCAACATAAAAAATGCAATGCATTTTTCATTTTAAAATTTAAACAAATCTCGCTGGCTTTGATTTTGGCACATAAGCCTTACATGAATTTGCTAAGAATCTCTTTTGGAAGACAGACCTTCTCTTTAGGCAATGAGTCAGATTTTTTATTCATCATAACCTGAAGGGACAATAAACTGAAGTTGGTCAGGATAAAACATAAAATCTCTACAGTCAGTCTGTGTATACAAGTGTCTCATGGACTTCACCTCCTTCGATAAGGGGTGATTTTGTGGTGTGTGAAGCCAGAGAGCATATGGTTAATGTAAATAGTGAACCAGCTCTCTAGGATTTTAAAGTGTTGGCTTAGATTAAATTAATGGGAAATATTTACTGAGAACCCAAGCACTGACTCATGGGAATTTAGATTATGGGACCTAGATGTCTACCGAGAGAGGTAGGGTCCTGGTGACCGTGGTGGCTCAGGAATATGAAGATGGCTTTCTTGTGCACACAAAGATGAGGACATGCATGGATGGTCAAGAAACCCCTCTTCAAGTGCATAGAGATACTTATGAATGGCCATTTTTTTTTCTCTCCACATGGGCAATTGAGAATTGCTGAATTTGGATTTGCTTTTCATATATTGGTTTGAAATCCACTTTCTGTAACAATTATATTTATTGTCTCTGTTATTCAATCAAAACAACCATAAACTTGAATCTATTGTAATGTTGACTCAGAGTCGTACACAATAAACTCTCACAATTAAGATTCCTCCAGGGAGTGGCCACAGTAGCCTCTTCAGGCACCTCCGGGAAGGCTTCCTGCACCCTCAGTGTGTGCTGAACAGATGCTTGTTCATCCACTGAACACCACAGAGGCCTAAATTAGGAAACGAGAGACCTAGGAATAACAGGCTTCTGTAAAGAGGTGAGACTCTCTGCCCAGCAGTCTCAACAGAGCAATCTTGTTTCTAAACATAGAAGCAATTTTCGGGCCTCTTCCAGGGCCAGAAGACAATTATTGCCAAAACAAATAGGGCAGTGTCTCTCTACCTCAGGCCCCGAGAGAATGCCTCTGGGCAAGGACTACAGCCGACAGCAGGTCATCAGTTTGGCTGGACGATGCCAGGCTAAGGATCCCATTTGATTGTGTTCGGACAGTTTAAATATGTCCCCTTAATTGATGGATTAGCTAACTAAAACAGAATGTGAGACACGGGATGACTGCTATGCGTTTCACACCCATTTGCCTAACAACGAAAATGTACTGTACTCACTGGAGATGGGAAACTTTAATCAAGAATGTTTATAACATTTGAAACTTCAGGATATAATTTCCACTTTGTCTCAAAATTCTGGTTGTGCCCTGAAACTATCCCTCACAATTTATCTGAACGTCAGTCAGGATAGGAATGTGATGAATTAATGTTCTTTCCAATTAAGTTAGAATTCTATGAACAGAATACATGTGAGTTTCCACAAATAGCTTCCTTGAGCCTCCAGATTGTTGCTCATTAAGGACCACTTTAGGGCATTCTTTTGGACTCCATGTCATCTACCTGCATGAATGTGTTTTCTCAGGACTGTCCCCCCATCTCCACTCCATGATTTAATCCCAGGAGCATGTTCTTTATCTCTGCCCATCCATAGCAACTACCACATATGAGTTTTAAGAAAATGGAAGGTCATTCTGGTCTCAACATTCTTTTATCTTCTTGACCCCTTGCCCTTTTCCTGTTTTCATCTTGACATCGCTCAACTCTGGATAGCCTCAGTTTTCTTTCTTCTCCGCTGTTGCTTCTGGGCTCCAAAGCACAGCACAATGATGGTTTCTGACTTTTTTTGTGCATCCGCAGGTCTAAGCCTCATTTCCACTCTCACATTAAGCCACTGACTTCACTTTCTATTTTGATGAGAATGAGATCACTTCAGGGGAATTCTCTTCACTTCACTCCTCCTGTAATTTTAGTCATCTTGCTCTCTGTTCATTCTCTTCTTTCTTGCTTGGCACATAGTAGGAATTTAATAAATATTTGTTGACTGAATAAATACTTCCTTCTTGATTCTTGTCCAATATACAAATGGCACTACTTTGTCCTGCAACCCTCCACGCCCACCCCCTCCCCCCCATCTTCTTCTCTGCTTGAAAACATGATTAATTTTCTCTGACTTACTGTTTTCTTTATAAAAAGCCATTATTTTTTACTATGCTTATTGTGGGAGAAAAAAATACAAAAAACTATAAAAATAAATGAAAATTATTTACATAGAGAGAAAATTACTGATAACATTTATTTTTATTTTTTTATCTTTAGTATTTTTTAAAATTTATCTTTATTGTTGAAAGTATTGCAGATAGCCCCCTTTTTCCCCCACTGACTCCTTCCACCCCGCCCCTGGCCCTCCTCCCCAAGCCTTCACCACACTATTGACAGTGTCGATGAGTTATGCATATATGCATATAAATTCTTTGGTTGATCTCTCCCCACCAACCCCCTCCGCTCTCTGCCCCCGCCTTCCCTCTGAGATTCATCAGACTGTTCCATATTTATTTAGTCAAGTGAAGTCACTCCTGTGTTTATTTAAATGCCTTCTTTTTTAAGCTTTCAGTTTCTTCTCTTCACACAATATTTCTTAACTGAGTCACTTAGAGCAAACCAATTTCTTTAAGCTTAAGTTTATGCATCTATGAAACTAATATTAAGAATCCTTCATATAATTATATGGTGGAGATAAAAGGCCATATTAAATATAACAAATTAGTACACAGCTTGGCACATAGTAACTGCTCTGTAAACATTAACTCTTCTCATTTTCCCTCTCCTTTCACTTTTAAATTTTTTTAAAGTTTTACCTTCTCTTGCTACCTCATCTTCATCAACCATTTATTTCTTATGCAGCATTTGACATATCCAAAGGCATATATGTATCATAGACTTGTTACAAAACACAATAATATTATGAACACATGTGAATTCTTAACCATCTTAAGAACTACATTACCGATATCTCCACCCATTTTTGCACTTGAAGTCTCTGTATGTACTATTATCCCTTTCTGAAAACTCCTCTATTTCACCTGTGGAAATTCCTCCCATTCTTCCATGTCCAGACTACACACTGCCTACTCCTTGATGTTTTTCTTGATCGCCAGACTGCATATTACCTCTCTGTTCTCTGAACCTTTACCATGGTTCTTTTATAACATAATTTTTTGCTTTGAAAAATAATTGTGTGTAAATATGTTCTACTAAGATTGTATGAAAGTTTTGGTGGTAGAAATTGTATCATTAATTTTTACTTCCTTAAGCATAGTATATTCTCAATAAATATTTATTGATGAAAAATTTAACCTCACAGGAGAATCTATAATATTCTCACAAGAAAGGAAATTATACTGTGATATTCTAAACCCTCAGAAGAAGTCAGGTCCTAACACAAAGAAGATGATAACAGGAAGTAGTTAACTGAAGGACTGATTTTGAAATTAGGAAGTTTAGATAGCTGCCAATGAGGAGTCATTTTCAAGTTATTTAAAGCTCAAGTTCCTGCTTCTATCATCCTGGCCTTCAAATTGCACATCCATCATATCCTATAAAGGGGACTCAAATTTCTATCATTAGAGTCACTCAGAAATTTAAGAATTAATTATAGAAAACAGCCATATAATATATTCATATTGAATTAGGACAGATATAATGTCAATAAAGCAACTAGAACAGTGATGGCGAACCTATGACTCGCGTGTCAGAGGTGACACGCAAACTCATTTTTTTGGTTGATTTTTCTTTGTTAAATGGCATTTAAATATATAAAATAAATATCAAAAATATAAGTCTTTGTTTTACTATGGTTGCAAATATCAAAAAATTTCTATATGTGACACGGCACCAGAGTTAAGTTAGGGTTTTTCAAAATGCTGACACACCGAGCTCAAAAGGTTCGCCATCACTGAACTAGAATATGCCTATCCCCACAAAGCAGAGTCCTAAGGGATAGGAGAGAAAAAAGGTAGTATTTTGAGAAAGAAGAAATCACAAAAGACTTTAAATTGGCTTATCTGTAAAGCAATCAAATTTGAACACTGTCTGGGGAGAGGACAACCACAGAAAGGCCCCAAATTACACCTTTAGATATGGAGCAATGATGGAAGAACTGGATAATTACAACTAAATTGAGTTAGATTTAAACTTTGGCCTACTTTACAGGGTTCTTTCTTAGCTCAGAAATTTTATAAAATATATCATATTAGTTTTATCATCTGAAAGTTCTATAAACTCAGATATAGCTTCTAGAAATCTAAGAACTTGAGAAATACATTATGTAAATAATCAATAGCACCTCGTGAAATGAACTCTTGCAGAATTTAGAATTTTATGGCCAACTTGCTATTTTTATTGCATCAAAAGTTTAACTTTGGCCCATTCTGGCCCCAGTGGAGTAACAAGTAATGAATCAGCCGTCCTTCTGTAAACATCTGTTACACTGGCCAAAATCTTTTCCAGTATTGGACAATAGAAAGTGATTCCCAAGAGAATTGAAAGTCATGAGGTGAGCCTCGAGAACCTTCGTTTCTTTCCAGGAACAATTTCCAAATAATGGTTTACAGAGGTGGAGTCTAAGCAGAGCACATAGTGGTTCCACTGAGCTGAGGAGGCAGAGATTAATCAGGCTTCGGTGGGTGCAGTGGCTAGAATCTGTGGTGTGGGTCATTGTAGAGAAGGAAGCTTTGCAGAGAAGGGACTATGCAGCGGTTCTCAACCTGTGGGCTGCGACCCCTTTGGCAGTCGAACAACCCTTTCACAGGGGTCGTCTAAGACCATCCTGCATATCAGATATTTACATTATGATTCATAACAGTAGCAACATTACAGTTATGAAGTAGCAACGAAAATAATATTATGGTTGTGTCACAACATGAGGAACTGTATTTAAAGGGCCAGAAGGTTGAGAACCACTGGACAGGGATGCGAGCCAGGATTTTCTGTAAATCTGTGGGAGAGGGCAGGGTGGCACATGAACAAGGCAAGATTATCGGAGGCTTAGTAGAGAGTAGCTACTATGGGGTTGGGAGGAGAAGAGAGAAACTGAAGATGCAGCAGTTCTGTGGAAAGATCAGGGTCAGGGAACATTAGAGTTATGGCTTTGCCTATGTGGAAATATCTTATGATTTCCTCAACACCCCTGGCATATAATATAAGAAGAAAGAGCCTGTTGTAGAAGTAACAATTATGACCTAGAAGATCTATTCTAGACCTTCCCAAACAGAGCTTAAAACAACACCAACAAACCACTGAGGGAGAGAGAATTTGGAGAATAAGGCCTGCCAAATTAGGAAGATTTGGGAAACACTTGAGTCTTTCCACAGTTCTATACTAACAAAACAAGTCAAAGACAATACAAATTCAAGACAGTAAGTGAGAAACTTAAAACAAGCATCCAAATTCTTCAGAAGAGAATAATCTCTCTCTTTTTTTAATCTTTTCTCAATCTGATGAAAAGTGATCTACAAAAATACATAGTTAACATCACTCTCCATAGTGGAAGATTGAATGCTTTTTCCCTAAGTTTAGTAATGAGCTTGGTATGTTCACTTTCACACTTTCTGTCCAATATTGTATTGGAGGATCAGAGGGTTTGGAGATAGAGAAGAGGAAGAACCACATCAATAGCAGCAATAAATTCACAGAACTTATTACCTATAAGGTTGGTGTTGGAAGGGAACCTAAATTAATTTAAAATGGTTTAGAACAATTTATAAATGAACCACAAATAGCTATTGAGAGAAGGGGAATTATTGTTGGAAATTATACCAGTTTATACCACCAACAAAATGTATGTAAACTGTTTTAATACAACTTTACTTCTATTCTCTAATTTAATACTAGGCCTTTTAGAACTTACAAACCCCTCATTCTTCTTTAAAGTTTTTATGAGTTCTTCATTTTATTGTCAATTTTCTTCATTATTCAGCTATAAATGCCTTGTGAGGTATAACATGATTCTTACTACATGTTGTGGGTATGCCATTTCAGATCACAAACTCAAGTGTATAAAAAGTTCAACTTTTTTTTCTACACTAGCTCTTTACATTCCACCTACTTAACCTCATGTTAGAAACAAAATTTTGATCAAATGAAAGTAAACTCAATGAATTCTGATTTGTCTAGTTTTCCCTCTATAAGTTCAATTCAGTCTTGAGTTCATCCTACCGCCCTCTGCAAGGCAGAATCTGCAGACCACTATCAAGTCTTCTTGTCCTAAGCACATCAGGTCACCACTGCCTTCACCCTATCATAAGAATGGATTTGGTAGTTTTTGTGTGAGTCTTGCACTTCTCTTGGCTTCTCTAGGAAGTTAAGCACAGGTCTCCTCTCATCTAAGTCTATCAAACCCTTCTTAGGGCCACTCATCAACATCCTATTATTTTATTTCCAACTGAACTTCTCATCAACCTTATTCAGGGAATTTATCTTTCCTAAGGCACAGGAAAAAATCCGTCTTAATAAATAATATTCTAAATCTCCAGAATTTCCATAATGTCTAGAAACTTAAGCAACTCATGCGTAATATTATCAAGGACATTTTCAATCTGCAAAAATATAACATAGTATTATTTATGCTTCCAAACATGTGGGTACCCTGTATTATATCTGATAAGACTTCAGCTTTTGCAGATCAAAAGAATCAACTTGATTTGTTCTTTATATTCTACTGGACTCTCCCTTAAGCTACCAAGGTGATTGGGGTGGGGGTGTTGGGAGCACATACAAGTTAATATTTTTCACTATTTTCTTAATTCTCACCCAAGGATATGCTTATCGATTTTGGAGAGGGAGGGAAGAAAAGAGAGAGAAACACCAAAATGAGAGAGAAACATTGATCAGTTCCCTCCTGTTCATGCTCTGAGCAGGGATTGAAACCACAATCTAGGTATATGCTCTTGACAGGAAATTGAACCTGCAACCTTTTTGGTTCCAACCAACTGAGCCACCCTGCCAGGGCAATACTCTCCACTGTTATTCTATTAACCACATTCATCCTTTACTCATGTTCTTGAGAAATGACCAACAAACCAATTTCAACATATTCCTTTTCTATTGAACACTTAGAAGAAACTAAGAAGTCTAAGGGGTTGACAAAAAAGTTGTAGGTAATTCCTCCTTTTTCTTGCTCCAATTCCATGGTTAGTCTATTTGAAATATAATTGTGGGTGCTTTTGTTTCTTTGGCTTCCCCTTAATATGTTCTCAATGAACACTTCATAAAGAAACAAGTGATAGGAATAGCATGGCAGGCACTATTAGGCAAGAGGGTTCTCCCAGGCAGAGGCAAATCTAAAGTCTATCTGTATACATGACCTAGGTAAGCAGAGCTGTGATGCAGCCCAAATTTATATTCCAAAGAGCCAAGAGTATGGCCATGGAAATTAAAGCAATGGTCACTCAGAATAGTGAGATGGCAATAAAAATTTGTGATTGACCAGAAGGCAGAACACAACCAAAGCCGGTTCATAACTGGGGCTTTAAGTGGTAAGTACATGCGTCCCTTCATTGTGTTTTGGTGGCTGAGGCCAGCTTCAAAGAGTCATGCCAGACCTGACCTATTCTCTTATGTTTTCTGAAACACAGGGTGCTATTTTAAAATCCACTACATGGCTATTCTCACAAACCTACCACATCCTTTCTGCTACATTCCTGTAGCTCATCTGACAATGAAGAACAATGAAGCAACAATAAAGTGAATCTTCTATAATGTCTTGTAAATGCAGTAAAATCTGGAGCAAATGGAAGGAAATTTAGATAATGTCATCTTTGATTTCTCTGAACCTTGTATTTTTTTCAAATCAAGTGTTAGTATATTCAATCTTTTTTCTTTCTCCTTTCATAAAGTAGGTAAAATTTATTTTCACTTCACATATCATGTGTTATATACACTGAGTGGCCAGATTATTATGACCACCTGACGTTTGTAGGCAAATTAGCTATAATTTTGCGCTGAAGTTGCTAGAGGGCCAGACCATTATATATAGAG
>NW_005370908.1:1077857-1095733 GCF_000412655.1 Myotis brandtii | reverse complement strand
AGGAACACAAGGATTGGACAGTTGAGAATTGGAAAAAAGTCATGTGGTCCGATGAATCACGTTTCCAGTTGCATCATGCAGATTGCAGAGTGAGAATTGGGTGGAAACAGCATGAAAGCATGCACCCCACATGCATGAGTACAACCCTTCATGCTGGTGGGGGCAGTGTTATGGTTTGGGGCATGTTTTCCTGGCATGATTTGGGCCCTTTAATTCGTGTGGAACAACATCTGAATAGCACAACATACCTAAGTATCGTTGCTGATCAAGTTCATCCTATCATGTTGATGGCGTATCCCAATGGAGATGGCTTCTTCCAACAAGACAATGCGCCATGCCACGGTGCTCCTATTGTGCAGGAGTGGTTTCAAGAACATGAGGGAGACTTTACCTTGCTTAGGTGGCCCCCACAATTACCAAATCTCAATCCAGTTGAGCATTTGTGGGACGAAGTTAAAAGAGCCATCAGGCAGCTGGTTCCACAACCATCAAATCTCACAGAACTGGACAGTGCTATTCATCAGGCATGGTGTCAGATTCCTCGCATCACCTTTCAACATCTCGTGGAGTCAATGCCAAGGAGAATTGCCGCAGTATTGAAGGCAAAATGTGGCCCGACCAAGTACTGATGGGGTGGTCATCATAATCTGGCCACTCATGTTCAAATATATCCCACATTCAAAGGCTGTTAAATCGCGTTTTTACCCATATCTTCAGAAAAAAATCACTGGTACTGTCATGGTAAACAACCTGCTTCCCTGTTTATAATGGTCTGGCCCTCTAGCAACTTGAAATTATAGCTAATTTGCCTACAAACATCAGGTGGCCACTTAGTGTAAATAGCTACCAGGAAGGTGATTTTTGATGTGAGAAAAGTTTGCTTTTATGCTAGTACTGGTCAAATATTCCCTTTTCAGTTTCGTTTATTTTTTTTTATTAGACATTTATTTAGAAATTGTAACTTTTGTAGAAGTTTCACAAGCTTTGGCTTAGCCTATGTATATGCATTCACAGACAAAAACACCCCAATATTTTTACAAACACTCACAAAAATTATTTAAGTTTATAATTTAAGGACTTATTCTCACTCCCCTGTTAACCCTTTGCTACTGAAACATGAAGGCACTTTGACTTTAGCACAGCAAAACCAATGTGGTCTGATCTGATATACACTGATTCTAAATCATAAAATACTCAGAAATTTATTTTGTGAAACAAATATTTTAATCTGCATTTGTTTCTTTTATTTCATACAAACTGAATGATTCTATACTAAAATCTGTATATGGTTATATTCAAAATATATAACTTTTAAGAAGATTTAGTCACAGTTTACTACAAAATGAAAAATATATAGATTTAATTTATTTCATTGTCTGCCTTCTTCATCAGGAAATATACTAAATTAATGTTAAAGTTTATCTACATCATCTAAAAGGTAGTCAACTTCAAGGAAAATATAATCTCCAACCTTGTCAAGAAAACAATTTAAAAAAGCAAAAAGAAAGATATCTTGAGTGGTATTCTTGGAGAATCACCAGGCACATCTTATCCTGACTCCAGAAATGACCTTCTTTAAATTTAAAATTAGCTTTTCAAGTAAAATTTCAAGTGAATATATTTAAATTAAAAACTAGGAAACAAAAACAAATCAAAAATGAATTTAATCTTCATCTCCTATACTCATGGATGTAGACTGGTTGAAAAAGAGTTATAAGAAGTCTGCTTAATTTTATCAATATAGATACTGCTCTAATGTTATTAGTATTGATGAAAACATTCTGATGTAATAGCTGTTATAATTCTAATCAAATTACTTACTGCTGTGCAATTCCATATGGTCATAAATCTGTGTGCTTCAGCTAGTATACAATAATAAATTTATTTCTGGAACTATGTTCTGTTTACTGTCCCTTTTTTGGTTTTGATCTCTACCCATTATAGGGAAATGTTTGGAATTTGAATGAGAGCGAAATTTGGAGGAGAGATTTGCATTTTAGCTTCTGATTTCTTTATTACTATGCTTGGTAGACTCCTGATCACCTTACTTTCTATCTCTGCTCTCTGGTTTAGAAAACTCAAGTCAGTTTTTGGCATTGGTCTTTATCTTCCTTGATTAATTTAATTTTAACAATAACTATAATTCCACTTCCATCAATAAGTGAGCTTTATCATCTCTTAGTCTCCTGTCTGCTTCTGACCTTTGGTACTTTATGTAGTTGAAATATTTTTCCATGGGCTATTTACTCATCTATTCAAATTTTGCTGTTTTCATCATCTTTATGTCAATTTCATTCTGATTAATGACTATTAACCTAATATAATATTTTCCATATGTCCTTGGCCACTTTTTGCTTCACTTAAAAATACATAAATTTAAAAAATATTATATTCATTTTTGAGCATGCTAGACTTTTCTACTGATGACATTGAGGATGTACTGCACCTAAAAGGTGATAAAGAAATAATCATTAAATGAATCATTTGGTAAATATTTATCAGTAAATATTATTCAGAGGATCTCTTTCTCCCTGGCTCTCTCCTTTAGAACATAAGAAGTTTATTTAAAAAACATTATTTTTTTACTAATTTACTGTCCAAGCTATCTTCTTGTTTAGATTTCTTACTAAGCACCCCAACCTAAGTTCCTGTTAATTCTTCACAACTTTACCTAAAAGTATAAAAACCTGGCTAGTTAAATCATTTCTCTGAGTATCATATATGATCTCCCATATGTACATATTGTTTTTTCTTCAATTAATCTGGTTTTGTGACAATTTTTATTGTTTAATAAAGCAGAAACTTTATTCACAAATGTTGAAAATTAATTAAGTTTTGAGATATGCTAGTGAAAGGCAAAATGGAAATTTATTATTATTTCCTTCCCTTCAAATCATTTTAATTTGATTCTTCATTAAATTTATTGGGATGACATTGTTTAATAAGATTATATAGGTTTCAAGTATATATTTCTATGATACATGATCTGTATATTGCATTGTGTGCCCACCACCTAAAGTCAAATCATCTTCTGTCACCATATATTTGACCCCTTTACCCTTTATACTATATCCTCATTCCCCTTCCCTCTGGTAACCACCATACCATTGTCTTCGTCTATGAGTTACAATTTTATATCCCATATATGAGCAAAATCATATGGTTCTTAGCTTTTTCTGATTGACATTTTGCTTAGCAAAATGTTCTCAAGGTCCATCCATGTTGTCACAAATGGCAGTATTTCATCTTTTCTTATGGCTGAGTAGTATTCCATTGTGTATATGCACCACATTTTCTTTATCAAATCCTCTATCAAAGGATAGTTTGCTTGTTTCCATGTCTTGGCCACCATGAACAATGCTGTAATGGACATAGAGGTGCATATATCTTTGCAAATACATGCTTTCAAACTTTTGGGATATATTTTGAAGAAGAGGGGTTGCTGGATGATATAAAAACTTTATTCTTAATTTTTTGAGGAACCTCCATACTGTTTTCCATTGTGGGTGTACCAGTTTACATTCCCACCAGCAGTGAATGAGGGTCCTTTGCCTCCATGACCTGTACAACACTTAAAAAAAATGTAACAGTGTTTTCTAGTGCCTTTGGGATATGCCAAAATTTTCCCTTTGTCTTTTGTTGAGTAGGATTCACTATGCACATGGCTTGGACACTTGTAAGGTCTTGATATGGAAGTGCCTCCTCAGGTCCTCTACCTCTTTGGCTTGAGGGCTTTTGCTTTGATATGTTCATACTCTCTTAAATCACTTTCTGGAGCATGTGGGATAACTTTAAATTTCATTCATTCTTTAAATTATTCACTAAATATTTATCAGGTGCCTCCTGTGAGCCAGACTCTAAGCAAGATTCTTGGGTTATTGTGAGGATAACCCTGGCGTTATTCCTCGCTGGACGCCAGGGAACTTATGGTCTGGTCAAGAGGGGGATGTGAATCAAATGAAGGAAGGGGACTTGGAAAGCAGGAGTGCTCTTTGTCTATCTTCTTTGCTATTATATTCCTGGTGCATCGAAGGGTATTGGGCAGCTAATTAATCACTTTATAGTACATGTTTGTTGCATGAATAAAGAAAGAATGAATAGAGTGATATTAGAACACATTTAAAGACAAAAAGAGAGGAGGAAGAGGAAATCAACTTGACCTTGGAGGTTTGTTTTTGTGTTTTTTTTTAACTGAGGGTTTACAAAAGTCTTCCTTGAATAAGTGACACTTGAGCTGAGATCTGAAATATGGATGGGGATGGTAGAGGTGGGGGAGGAGAGTTCTCCAAACAGAGGGGATATCATACTTAAAGGCCCTCTGTGTAGAGAAGGCCTTCAAATTGAATGTAGGTTGATATGATTTGGCTGCAAGGGGGTGGGGAGAGAGGGTGCCTGATGAGGCTGTAGAGACTGACAGGGGCCAGGCAAAGTAAGATATCTTTGGCTGTACATAGAAATTTATTTATTTTTCCTAAAAGCAAGTTTTAATTAAATTTAATTTCCTAAATAAATAAATTTATTTATTTTTCCTGCTGTACATAGAAATTTATTTATTTTTCCTAAAAGCAATGAGAATAGGATAGAGGCTCCATTTGTTTTAGAAATTCAATAATCTGTTTGCTAGTTATTGGGGTATAATATATTGCTTACTTACTCACTAACTTATAATGATTTACCAATGAATATAAGGATTGATACATATTGTGAACACTTCAGCTTATAGGACATTTTATCAATTGTCAAATATTTGAAAAAATATTGTAATAAACGGAATCTACTTTTTATACATGGTGGGGCAAAAATAGGTTTACAATTGTGAGTATGCAAAACACAGTTCATTCTTGTATTATTTATTATAATATTATTTATTTGTATTACAACTGTAAACCTACTCCTGCCACATCTTCTATTATTATTTATTAATTAGTGTATTACTTATTTGTATTACAACTGTAAACCTACATTTGCTCTACCTTAAATTAGTGTAGTTTGCCTTTCAGTCCACCTGAAACAGTATGTATTAGCATCTCTAATAGAAATATATAAGAAGTCTGAACTTCTGTGCTATGGACTGAATGTTTGTGTCCTCTCAAAGTTAACATGTTGAAACCCTAATCCCCAATGTGATGGTATTTGGAGGTGGGAGGGGTTAGATCATGATGAGATTAGCGTCCTTATAAGAAGAGAGAAGTAAGAACGCACTTCCTCTCTGCTGTCTTCTCATTGTATCCCTGTGAGAATACACTGAGAAGACAGCCATTTGCAAATCAGGAAGACGGCTCTCACCAGGAACCAAATCAAAACTATGAGAAATAAATTTCTGTTCTTTAAGCTACCAGTCTATGGTAATTTGTTATAGCCACCAGAACCAACTAAGACAGCCCTTTCCACATATTTTTTAAATGACCATATATATATCACATGTAGAGGGACTCATGTACCATGATAGGTATGTTTTTAGAAGGCTGCAATTTCTGGAATGGGAAGAGAACTGCATTTTTCAGATCCCAGTGTTTGCTTTAACTATCATTCCAGTGGCCTGTATGAAAACATGACCGATCTCACAGGTGACTGCTGCTTCACAGTAAGAGCTCCCAAGTCTGCTGCAACACAGCCTGTTTTGTATGTTCCAACTGAGCCTGTGCTGTCCTGGGCGCATTCCTAGCCATTCCGTGTCTTGCATTACTATTCTGCACTTTAAAGTGTCCCGGTATCCCACCCGAAGCAGTTAAAGTGGTGCTTTCCTCTTTCTCTTTCCTGCCCTTCCTACTGATCGGTAGGCTCCTCTCACTTAATTCTGTGATTGGGGTAAGTTTTCAAGCCTCTTTTAGCCTCTGTTGAATTATCTGTAAAATAATAACACAAAAAAGTTACTAAACCTGTGGTGATCCCTTCGTAAGTTATATAGATATGGAATCACTATGTTGTACACCTAAAACTAATGTAATATTGCATGTCAACTATACTTTAATTAAAAACTGCTTCTGTAGAACACGTACATGTCAGCCATGTATTAGTTTATTACCTTTACCCAGCAGGTGCTAATATCATCTCTATTTTCAAGATGAGAACATTGACATATTAGCAGGTGACTGAGTCTGCCAAAGGCTATATAACTCATATTCGGTAGAGGTAAGCAAGGCAGCTGGCAATAGGCTCTGGACTGACTCCAGCAGTTCTATGGTACATATGTTGGCTATGCTGTGGTCATAAGAGTTTCCCTTTTTAATTGTTGTGAGAGTTAAATGAGAATTTTTTTTGTGAAAAGCTCAACCCAGTGCCAGGTACATAATCAACTCTCAATAACTATTGTTATTTAATTTTTTTATTAAAGTATTAACAATATATCACAACTATAATACACTATTATATTAGTTTCAGGTGTATAGCATAGTGACTTGATCTCTTTGTACCTTATGATGTGATCACCATAAGTCTAATAACCACCTGTCACTGTGCAAAGTTATTACAGCATTATTGACTATATTCCCTGGGCAGTACGTAACATCTCCATGACTTAATTTATTTTATAACTAGAAGTTTGTACTTCTTATTCCCCTTCACCTTTTTCACCCCGCCTCTACCCTCTCCCCTCCCCCCCAAAACCAATAGCTTGCTCTCTGTTTCCAAGTCTGTTTTTTGTTTTGTTATAGATTATATTTAAGTTTTAATTAAATTTAATTTCTCCTATGTTCAGATGAAGCAAATAGGGAATTCATAAAAAAGTTTTTTTTTATTTGTTTCACCTGAGTCTTTTGCTCTTGTTTCAGTCTTTTAACCTTAATAGAATGAAAATAAAGGCCCAGGATTATTGTGTTTTGTCTTGTTTATTTTCTATATAACCCTGTACCATTTCTATGACTGAAAACTACATTCTGTGTAAAGCTAAGTTTCCTTTAGAATGGATTACAAGTGGAACTGACTTTTCCAATTACCTACTCAATTGACCTGGTACAAAGAAGGTTAAAGTTCCCACCTAATATATGATCATTAAAGCTTTTCATGTAGCTTTTCAGACAAGGCAGTCTGGGAAAACCTGGAGACAACATCATTTTTGGTGCCAGACTGATAAAGCATTTAGCATTTGTCAGTTACAGGAGAAAGAGACGTTGATATATTAATTAGATGTAATACCTCTCTTTGGACAAAATGGAAAGAATTTTCCTTTTTAAAAAAGAAACATGTTAGATAATAAAAGGTAAACATAAGGTGGCTTAGATAATGCAGAGTCCCTAAAATGATACCAGAGCTTTGAAATATTTAGGGAACATACGGTGAACAGTATTTTTTATCATTGTTAATTCACAGTTGATCATTTTACTGAGGATGATTTCTAATGCTAAGGTAAATTAAGAAAATAAGTTTTTTGGGTTTTTTTTGGGGGGAAAAACATCACTTATCTAGCAAATCAATTTCTCAGCTACCACACACCTCTTAGACTTTGTAAACCTTTTTTTTTGACAACTTCCGAAATGTTGCAAAAACAAACAGTGAGTAAATCCAATAATTGTCCTCCAAGATTTTAGTCTTAGTTGAAATCAATCATGTAGGCTATTTATCTCCACTTTGTCCTTCCCTCCCCCACCACCAGACTGGTGCGGGCTGGGCTGGCACTTGAATGGCGTTCATCCACATGTGTTTCAGTTTGGGGATCCTTAACCATAATTGATGAAGGATTATTTTTCTTTTTCTTTAAGGACAGATACACAGCATGCTTTAGGAACTGGGAACCACAACAGTTTATGTGAAAAGGACCCTAAATTTCATTGTTTAAATATTTTACAAATTTCTAGAACATTGAGTCTATGTATTCATATCTAGAGAACAAAGAATATCAGCATCACATATTTCAGATAAGCATTTTACTATAATATTCTAGTGCAAGATTTTATTTTTATCAGATTTAGAAAACTAGCTACTTATGGTAAAAATATATTATATTATATCAATACTTATACTCAAATCCTTAGGAAAGTTTCATATTCCTGTTAACTTACACTTCGGTAAAAATCAAACTGAATTTGGATTCTTAATTTATTTCCTTTAATGGAAATAAAAAGAAATTTGTTTTGTTTGTGTGTCTGGTTCTTGCTAAAGAGCATCTGATCTCAGTATATATTGATGGTGCAAACTTAGGTTTAATTTCAACAATCCAAAGTAGCTATTATTAATCTCTCTCTCTCTCTCTCTCTCTCTCTCTCTCTCTCTCCCTCACCCCCCGCCCCGAAAAAATAGAAGCATAGACCATTTATGAAAGCATCTAAGAACACATTCCAGAACCAGCAGAGTCCGGATAAAATCTGTTGACCTTAGACAGACAGCTAGATGTTTCTCCAGCAAAAGGCAATTCAAGCACATACAGAGAAACAAACAAGAGGAAACTCTTTTATGGACTTGGGAGGAGTTGTTGTAAAGGAAGAGTCCATTGGAGGAAACTGAAAGTTCAAAGTATAGTGACTTTTTATTGGCTGAGTTATGGCAGCTTCCCATTGGCTGGGCTGTTACTGGGCAAGGAGGAATCTTTTCTTTCCCCTGAAGAGGTAGTAAAGTACTGTCACTTCATGTCCTGTCTCTGCCTGTTGGGGTCCTATTGTGAGTTAAGTAACACACATGTGAGACCAGTCTCCTGACTCTGTTTTAATATGTGTGTGTGTTGTTATTTTTTAATGATTTCAAAGAGAGGGAGAGAGGAAGAGAGATACTGGTAGAAACATCAATGATGAGACAGAATCATTGATGGGCTGCCTTCTGTACACCCCCTACTGGGGGATCAAGCCCACAACCCAGGCATGTGCCCTGACTAGGAATCAACCCTTGACCTCCTGGTTCATGGGTCGATGCTCAAACACTGAGCCACACTGGCCAGGCCTGACTCTATTTTAAATGAGGTTTTTGTTCATTACTTTTTAAAAACCCCAATTTTCTACCTTTCTTTGATTAATGCTTTGTTTTAATTATATTCTAAATATTTGAACTCAGGAAGAAAATATAGATCATTGCATTTTCTTTGTATTTTAGAGTAACTCTTCATTTAAAACATTATTTTGGGTGCCTTTGTCAGTCACAGGAGTTTGATTCACGTTTGTACATTAATAAGATGTAACATTCAATTATATCACAGGATATATCATTATTTCCATTCATTTTGAAAGTCAAGAATTTCTGACCTTAGAAATAGGGCCTGGAAATGAGGGGTAAAATACCTTAAAATATTGTCTTCAACTTTTGTTACATTTTGCTGACCTCAGGGTATTGCATGCCATACTACTATGAAATGTTTTATGAAAAACAGTCTCATGAGCCCTGGCAGGGTAGCTCAGTTGGTTAGAGCGTCATCACCATATGCCAGGGTGTTGGGTTGATCTCTGATCAACCCACATACAGTAAGCAACCAACAATTGCATAAGTAAGTGGAACAATCAATCAATCTCTCTCTCTCTTCTCTATCTCTCCCTTTCTCTCTCTCTCAAATAAATAAATAAAAAATTAAAAAAATAATCTGAGGATGGTTTAACCAATTCTCAATCTATTTAATAAAAAAAGAAAACAGAAAAAGTCTGATAATCTGTACGAGTTAGTGTTAGCTTTGTATGTACCTGTTATCAGTATGGAGTGCAAATACTTGGAGGAGCTGCCTATGTGCTAAAGTAGCTGTTAGTCATGAATCCTAACTCTTGATCTCATCTGGGCTTGTTTTATCATAAATGGGGAGCAGAGATTGTGGGGCCCCTCCCACGGACACAGAGCCAGCTGTCTTGGCACTGCTGATGCCCAAGATAAATGTGGAGGGGGAAATCTTGTGGCTAAACTGTGCTTTCTGGAGGAAAAACGCTGTAATGTGTTACACCCAACATCTACTTCCCGTGATGTCAAGCTACTCACCCAGCTTGGGTTATCAACTAGTTGTTGCTAGTGCAGCTCCGATTTGAGCAAGAGACTTAATCACATTATGTTCTTATTAGGAGACAAACATTTTAATTCTAATATTGTAATTATCAGAACACTTCAAAGGAATTCTGAGGCAAATTAAATGACTCAGGACTTTAACTTTAGTGCCACAACTGTTTCAGTGTTAGGAGTTGACACCCAGCCTCAGACTTTGGAGACAGCCAGCCAGAACTGTTAAATAATTAGTTCTTTGTAAACTAAGATGAAATAGATCTCTAGCTTTACTGTACATGTTTATAATGTTTTCTTTTCTTTTCTTTTGCCAACTGGAGGAGACACAAGAGCTAGTATTGACTCATGCACAGGTTTTATAGGATGTCAGACAAAATGATTTTTTATTGAGGAAGGGTCAAACAAGTTGTGTTTTTTGTTGTGTCACACCATACGATATGAGGGCCACGTTATAAAAATTCAGGGCTCCCACAAGAAGGCGAAGGCTAAGAACGGTGATTTAAGACTACATTATCCTGTTTCTAATTCCTTCTCTTTCTTCCTGCGGAAATGTAATTGCAGAAGCTGAGAGAAGCGATTGGAGCGTGTGCTTCTATATCTGCCTTGAAGAGAGTCGTAAAGGCTGTTTTATGAGTCTCTCTCTAACCTCGTTCTACTTTGCCAAATTAAAGGAGACAATATGACAATCCCACCAAGCTCTGATCTTACATCTTAATTTGCAAACTCAGCATCAATATCAGTATCTGGTTTAAGTGTCTCAGAGAAAACAGTGTTGAAATTAATGGCTTATCTATATAGATAGTCCTTCTCTGTATTGAAGCTGGAGCCATTTTTTTTCTGAAGCCATTGTTTCTTAAGCACAAAAATCATGATTTCTTAAAATCAGCATACTCTTTGTCAATTTCTTAGTTTGACAAATGTAATGTAAGATGTTAATGATGGGAGGGACTGGGTGAAAGAAACTCTGTACTATCTTCACAACCTTTCTGTATATCTAAGATTATTCTAAAATAAATTGATGATCCCATTACAAATCCATCATATTTGTCCTAGTACATTTGCAATATGACAGCCTAAAGACTGGGAAGGAAATTTAAAGTACTGTATTTCAACTTCAGCTTTAACTGAGAGTTTTCATGGTGTGGGGTGTTACCCATTTCCGTGTTTTAAGGAACTTAGGGTATTTTGTTTTTTGCATATGTCATACATGAGGACATGTCTTTAGCATTTTCTTGAACTGTTTGTTTATAGTCAAGCCAAACAGAGCCTTCACATCCTAGGTAAAGTGCCTTCACCTGAACAGGCTTTGTCCCAGAGCTGAAACTAAACCTTGACCCACAGTGTCTCTTGATTATGGCTACAAAAGACCACCCACTTCTGGGGTGAGAGGCGAAGTTGGACTCCCCCATCAGACCCATTTTAAACCTTAGGAAAACAAGCATTTCATTTAAGCCTCTCCTAAGTGGACAGAGCTCGTTAGGAGCTAAGGTTCTAGCATTTGGAACAGAGTCAAGTTCAAACCTTAGTACTATTTAAACAGAAGAAAGAGTAGAGTTTATACTCTACTATTTAAACAGAAGAAAGAGTAGAGTTTATACTTTATCTTATCGAGTAAAAGAAAAATCTTCAGTGAGAAAAAAAAGTGTGTTTTAACTACAATGATTCTATGTGTAATGAGAGGCCATTGATCATCTGAAGAGAAAAGTAATGTTTTTTGACATATAAATATGTATGTAGTGCTTCTGGGATCTAAATCTGTTCCTTTGCTGCAGTAAAACATTCCTAATGAAAACAAAACAAAAAAAAGGCAGTAACCTGAAAAAAGAAAATTAATTTATTGACACGATTTTGCACATCACAGTTAATTGAGTCATAAAAAACAAACAAACTTCAAATAAAGGAAATAATGTGGTAATTGGGCCCCTTGTCCTATATAATACACTTGTTGGCATACATTATGGGTTTGCTATCTTCTACGAGTATTAAATCATTATATGAGAACATTGCCAAAAATCCTCTTCATTTCCTTTTAGTGACTTCTTACTGCCCTCAGTGGAAGTTTAATAGAAAAGGAAGGACATGATGTAGTTTTAATGACAGGAAACCCATGGCTTTCCAAATGAATAAATTCCATCACTGGCTGCCACAAAGTGTGCTAATTATTTCCATTGATAAATTAAAAGCTGTAAAAGTCCAAAGTATATAAGCATGTGCTCTACAGTTATAATCAACCTGTCTGCATTATTAAAAGTTCATATTATCCTCATGATTTTATCAGTATTACATTTGTTTTTATTCCAGAAAATCATATTGAAAATGTGTTAAACGTTTACTGATTTACAGGTGATTAAATAAACTAACCAAACTTCATGTTTCTGATCTGCAGGATGTTAAAATCAAGTATTAATCTATTCCCCTAGTGTCATATCTTGAGGATGAACATAGTTTATATTTATGAAAAGATGAAACAACAAAATAAATAGGAGCTAATCATGTTCAAAATATGTAGAGGAATTAGAATATTATACTTGATTTTATTATTTTATTTTAAGTATCGGCTAAATCATTTGGAAATGAAATAGAACAATTCCTTCACTCAACAAAATTTATTATGAAACTCTGTATGCTCTGTATGAATTAATGTATTAATTTACTAATGTTCACTTAGTAAGTACCAGGTGTTCTGGAAATACAATAGTAGCCAATATAGACTCCCATCCATGTCTTCATGGAGTGTAGGGGGAAGAGCCATTAGTGCAGTGAATACACAATTGCCCATCTGGAAATGTGACACGGAGGCTTGCAGTTTGATGAAAGCCCACTAACCACGGGGAGGACTGTCCATGTCATAGAGGTTAGACTCTCCTGGCAGTAGGGGCATCAGATTGAAATGTGAACCATGAGCTGAAGAGGACAGGCAGAGATACAGCATATGCGAAGGTTTGGTGGTGGGACTGAGAGAAGGCCCAGGCACCATCAGGGCAGGATGTGCAGCAAGCCAGGGTTTAGCTCATACACCCAGTGCTTTTCTGCATCCTTTCCTCAGTGTGGGTGTGGGTGTAGCCTGCGCCAGGGCACATTGATATTTGAGCAGAGTGGAGGTTGCACACCCTCATCCAAATGCAGGGCATGACCTGCACAACACACATGGCTGCCCTGGGGAAGTGGAATGAGACAGTGTAATATTGGGGAGGTAGGTTGAGGTCAGATGATGCAAGATGCTATAGATGAAATGTCTGTGTTGCCCCAGATTCAGATGTTGAAACCTAATCCCTAATGTGTTGGTATTTGGAGGTGAGGCCTTTCAGAAGTCATTAGGTCATGAGGGTGGAGCCCCCATGAATGGGATTAGTGCTCTTATAAAAGGGGCCTCAGAGAGCTCCCTCACCCCTTCCACTAAGTGAGGACACAGCAAAAAGAGAAGATGGGCCATCTATGAACCAGGTAGCTGGCACTCGCCAAGCATTGACTCTGCCAGGGTCTTCATCTTGGACTTTCCAGCCTCAAGAACTGTGAGAAATAATTTTCTGTTGTTTATAAACCACCCAATCCACCATATTTTGTCACCGCAGTCTGAGAAGACTAAAACCTAAGGCCTCACTATTTGCAGCAAATAAGAAAGAATGGTTTCTACTGAGCTTATTCATGTTAAATAAACCGATTTTACAACTTCAATTTTGCAACATTTCCAACATTTCTCAAGTTCTAAGTAGCTCTACAACTAAGGAGAACAAAACATCTTGTTATACTCATCTAGGTTCTCGCTTTGGCTTTGCATTCAAGAACAGCATCTGTTGTGTTCTCAATCATATATTTTAACCCTATTTGGACTGGCTCAAAGACAAGGCATTTAATGTAACACAACAGACATATGTCAAGGCTTCATAATACCTGACGTAAAGGCACTGTGGTTCTGCTAGAATTTAAAAGATATTAAAATAATGTCAGACATTATTTTAAAGAGCTATGAAGTAAATAGATGATGGTTTCCTTCATTCATTCATCCTTTAAATTTTTTTTTTAATTCGTCATAGATCCACTTTTACTATGAGCTGAAAGAAAAGCTAGAAAACCCAAAGAATGAGTCGTAGGTCCTGTCCTCAAATTTTTCACACTTTTTGGGGAGATGGTCACCTAAACAGGGAATTAAGAGGCAAAGATGTATGAGCAATAAAACTGACAGTTTATCTTAATTCAGGGGGTAAGGAAAGTCATTCTGAGCAGAGAATGTAAGCAGCTCCCTGACAAAAAATGGGAGAGAAGTCAACTGAGCAAAAGCAGGGATGAGAAAAGCGTGTTGCTGGAGGGTAACTTTTAGGAAGAAACCAAGTGACAGAAGGGCCCGGGTCAAGGGGAGGCTTGAATGCTAACTTTGTTAGAGATGGGGAGCTATTGAAGAATCTTGCTTCTTCTCTTGGGATCCATCCCAGGAATCCAATCTGGGATTAAGGCTTCAAATCACATACAGTTCTTTACAACTGTGCATCTGGTAGGAATTTCATAAATGTTTTTCAGAATGAGAAAATCTGGAATATGGAGGAAAGAGTGCTGAGTAACTCAGTTTACTAGTTCAGATTTACATTTCAGATATATCCCTAGATGGAGAGAAGAAAAGTTTGAGAGTTTCCCCCTTCTAAGCACACACACCAATTAGGCAACTGTTGCAACTGTTCAGGTGAGAGCCAACTAGAAACTCAATTTAGACCCTCTTGGTGCTGAGGGACAGGAAACAAAAACTTAGGAGGAATTTAGGGGATAAAAAAAAAAACAAGCTTCATGCTTAATACTTAATGGAATGTTCGGAGTAAGGTGGGAGGGAGAAACCAAAGATGACTCCGAGGCTTCTGGCTTGGATAACAGAACAGAGTGGTGTGGAAAAATCAGAAAAGATAAAGATTTTGAAAGTACTAGATAATTCATAAATTGAATTAGGAAAAGATTAAATATAACAAGAAATTTCAGCAAATGTAGGCTTCGTTGCTAGCCACATGGTAGGGCATTTACTGACACACAATTGTCCATGAACCTATTACCAAGTCTTTTTTGACAAGAGGATGCTATTCTAACAATGCTTAAACAGGCAACTGCTTGGTATCATCCAAAACAAACCCTTCCTGTGGTAGATTCGGTGCATTTTCTCTTATTCTATCTATATCTATACACTCTTCCCATCATGTCAGATACTTATCACACCACCTACCTCTGTTTTCCCTTCTCAGTTCTAAATAAATGTAATCCTTTTAACTTCTACTCAGAGATGTTATTTTGCAAACTGTGAATCATTTTTTGCTTCTTCTCTTGAGATCCCATCCAGGGAGTTCACTTCTCATTTTTAAAGCCTCAAATCAGACGCATATTTCTACATTTCCACTCCTTGTATCCAGTAGTTGTGTGATAAGTCTTTTGAAGATGATAAAATCCTGAGGATGGTGGGAAGACTGTCTAGTAACTCCCACATGCCAGAATCTTACTTATTCCAGTTTATTATCAACACATTTTTAAACATTAACATGGCATCGGTGACTCATATATGATCCTCTATAATCCTCTTTTGTTTATGTTGTATTTGCCTGTAACCAGGTTCTTATCATCATTGCTGTGCAGTTTGTTTTCCCCTTTTCACTTGTTCTGATTTAGTCTTTATTCTCATTATTTCTGTTTACTTTTCAAGGCTATTTAAAAATTAAAATTATCTTCTCCAAGTTGTAAGCCTCCCCCTCAACTTCGTGCCACTAGTAATTTAATGAGCATCTCCCAAATTCATCTGTGTCATTAAAGATGTTATTAAATATTTCTGGCCCAGGATGATTCCTTTGAAAAAACATTCAAGTCCTACAGGCTGATATTGCAATGTTGATAGCTGACTCTTTTTGAATATTTTTCTAACAAGTTGGTGTCATCTAGCAGCAAAAGAACTTAAATAGAGCTCATAAAATAACATACAGTAGTAGTCCTCCCTCTCCCATGGGGGAGAGGTTCCAAGATCCCCAGCAGATGCTTGAAACTACAGATAGTACTGAACCTTACATATACTATGTTTTTTCCTATACATACATATATACCTATGTTAAAGTTTAATTTAACCCTATGTATACCTTGTACCAAACCCTATACATACTATGTTTTTTCTTATACATACATACCTATAATATAATTTGATTTATAAATTAGGCATAGTAACAACAATAACTAGTAATAAAACAGAACAATCCTATCTAATAATAGACAAACATGGTAATTAACCGTACCTCCGATACGCTTCTCATTGGCTAATCAGGGCGATATGCAAATTAACTGCCGAGAAAGATGGCAGTTAACCGCCAACAAAGATGGCGGTTAATTTGCATACGTAGGCACAATGATGGGAAGCGAAAGGGGAAGGATGGAAGAAGCCGCCTGCCAGTGTCAGAACCCAGGTGACAGCCAAGAGCCGGAGAACTGGGCCGCCTTTATGATCGGAGAAGCCGGGCCGCCTTTGCTGGCCCTGGGCCAGTAATCAGAGAAGCCGGGTGGGGCAAGGAAGAGGGGATGTCCGCCTCTTCCCTGCCCCGCCGGGCTTCTCAGATCACTGATCACCAGTGATCGGAGAACACCCAGAGGCGGAGCCAGAGGCCAGGCTGCATCCCTGCCTGGGGATGCGGTCCCGGGGCAACGCAGCCAGGCCCCAGAAGGAGACCCAGGGGCTGGGGCTGTGTTGCCGCTGGGACACGCGATCTGGTGCCTGGGCAGTGGTGCACCCCCAGCCCCAGAAGGAGACCCAGGTGCCGGGGCTGTGTCACCGCCACCAGGGCACGCGATCCGGTGCCTGGGCAGTGGCGCATCCCCAGCCCCAGAAGGAGACCCAGGGGCCTCCCAAGCGAGAGTCTCCGTGGTCAGACTGCGTGGTGTGGGGACAGGAATAAAGATGGAGGTGACTCAGATGCCTGGCCAGGGGAGTTAGACCAGCAAGCAGGGCCTTTCAGCGGGGACTCAGGGTGGGGGTGGGGCAAGGAAAGCGAGCGGGAAATAGAGAACTACAACTCCCAGGAGGCTTAGCGGATGGGGCCTGTGTGCCTGGCCATGAAATTGGATGGGGCAAGTCGTTTTGCACTTTAAGAGGCTTGCAAGGTTGGAAGTTCTGCCGGGAGCCAGGGAGAAATGGAGCTGGAGCAGAGAGAGGGGTCCATGGCAGCCGTGGGCTTTGAGGAGTTCTCAGCACCTCCCTGCTCGGAGCTGGCCCTGCCTCTGCTGTTCGGTGGTCACATCCTGGAGAGCGAGCTTGAGACAGAAGTAGAGTTCGTGTCTGGGGGTCTGGGCAGCTCCAGCCTCCAGGAGCAAGAGGAAGAGGAGGAGGGAGCCCAAGGCCAGTGGCCGCGGTGCCAAAGGGAACTCAATCGCAGGAAGTACCAGGTGCTGGGTCAGCGCTGCAGGGAGATCAAGCAGGTAAACGAGCGGGTCCTGAACAGGCTCCATCAGATATAGAGGATAACATGGAGACTCCAGCAGGAGCGGAGGTTCCTCATGAGGGTGCTGGACTCCTACAGCGACGACTACTGGGCCAGCCAGTTCACCGTCTTACTGGAGGACGCGGGCAGCCAGGGCACAGATGCCCACACCCCAGGCAACACTGAGAACGAGCCTCCGGAGAAAGAGGGGCTGTCCCCACCCAGGAGGACGCCAGTGTCCGTAGAAGCCAGCAGCCCAGCCCCTGGCGAGGGGCCCAGCGGGCAGAAGAGGCGGCGAGCGCCACGGGAAGGGCACCGGGCGGGAGTCCCGCTGACTCCGGAGCTGGCCCTCGTGCAGATAAAGGTGGAGGAAGACTTTGGCTTCGAAGGGAATGAGGCCCTGGACTCAAGTTGGGTTTCTCGGGGGCCAGACAAGCTGCTGCCCTACCCCACCCTAGCCAGCCCCCCCTTTGACTGACCCCCCAATAAACGGACCCCATGCTCTCCTCGGCAAAAAAAAAAAAAAAAAAGCTTATAGAGGCATGCTTATAG
>NW_005370908.1:1069933-1077397 GCF_000412655.1 Myotis brandtii | reverse complement strand
GAGGAAAACTGGTGCCAGCAGCCAGGGGAAGGGGTCCCCAAGGGGCCCCAGATTGCGAGAGGGCACAGGCCGGGCTGA
This sequence comes from Myotis brandtii, assembly GCF_000412655.1. Taxonomy (NCBI): domain Eukaryota; kingdom Metazoa; phylum Chordata; class Mammalia; order Chiroptera; family Vespertilionidae; genus Myotis; species Myotis brandtii. The sequence goes on along the minus strand of NW_005370908.1, from coordinate 1,077,319 downwards.
GGGACCCACCCGAGTGCACAAATTTTTGTGCACCGGGCCTCTAGTCCTATATAATAAAGAACTAATATGCTAATTAGACCAAACAGCAGAATGACCATCTGGATGACCTTCCAGACGAAGTCAGGGCTGCGAGGGCCGAGGCAGCTGGGGCTGTGAGGGCCTACCCTTGCACAAATTTTGTGCATCAGGCCTCTAGTTATAATAATATATTGTAATAACAGTTATGTGAATATGGAGTTTCTCTCTCTCAAAATATCTGAAAACTGAGGTGGCTACTAAGTGACAAATAAGAAGGAGGCATATACAGCATGGATATACTGGGCAAAGGGATGACTCACTTCCTGGAGAGGAACCAAGAGAGATTTTATCATGCTACTCAGAATGACACACGATTTAAAACTTATGAATTCTTTCTTGAATTTTTCATTTAATCTTTTTGGATCATGGCTGACTGCTGGTAACTCAAAGTGTACAAAGTGAAACCCCAGATATGGGGGACTACTATATGGCCGTACAGGATTTTATTTCACAGAACATGTCTCCCATGGGTTACTTAATTTGATGCTTAAATAGCCCTGTGAGACAGGAAGAAGAGGAGTTATCTTCATTTCTATTTCAAAGGCATGGAAGCTGAGACTCAGGTTAAGTAACTTGAATGTCACTCAGCTAGTAATTAGTAGGAAACAGCTCTTAAATGCATATTTTCTGACTTCAAAGCCAATGTTCTTGCTACTCTACCGTATGGAACCACTCTGTTTCTCTCTTAGTACATGGCTCAATACTAAATTAAGGACTTTTATTAAAAATTCTGGTCACTCTATCCCAACATTAATTTTTCCATTCTTTTAATATCTAAGGCATAACGGGTCTCCACAACACAATTAAATTCAGCATGTACTGATTGTTTCCTACGTGCATAAGGTACTGATCTGAACATTGAAAGGTACATAAAATAATCATGACACTGTTCCTGAAGACGGTGCTACCTTACCCGATATCAGAGGGGTCAATAGTCTAATGTGATACCAAGAACCACAAAGGCAGAGAAAATACTATAGGGTGCTAATCTAGCAACTATTTATGTAATGTTTTGAATTTTATTTGTTTATTGCTTTAAGAAAAATGGCTCATTCCTTGAGGACAGATTCTAGGTAGTCTACATTTGCATCCTCAGTCATACCTAGCAAATTCTAGGCAAAGAGTGTGGCTTTTTAAAATACTTTTTTTTGACTTAGTTTGTTGAAGTCCATATTACTGAATTCCTACTATGTGTCCAGTGCTACACTCAGTAAAATGTGGAATGCATAACCTTGTCTCTTGCAAAGAGAATACTAATGGACATATTAGTATGGGCACATTTGGTAGACACTTAGGATGCTCCTTGACTCTTAACTAGAATCCAGGCTTTGAGATGAGGAGGACGGAGAAGAAATACACTTGGGAAGATCAAGTTGGTCTATATTATAGAAGACCCAAACTGCGAGAAAAAAAGACGATGTAGTAACAGGAAGTATGACTTCAATATCAAATAAATCCATTACTAAGGATAAGAAGAAATGTTGACTATATAATCAATAGTTTTGTAATGTAAGTATTCTAGCCCATATTATTGAGAAATACTGAAATAAAGAAAGAAGCTTTCCTTAGCTCCTTGAGGCAAAATATTTGTTTTCCTTGGTGTTACTTTGCCTACCTGTCAAGACTCTTTATCTCACACATTAGTGGCCTCCTCCTCCTTTTTATTTTTTTAAAATTAAATTTATTGGGATGACATAATAGTTAAAAAAATTATATAGATTGCAAATATATAATTCTATGATACATCATCTGCATATTGCATTGTGTGCCTACCACCCAAAGTCAAATCTTCTTTCATCACTCTATAATTGACCCCCTTTTCTCTTTACTAACCCCCACTCCTCTTCCCTCTGGTAATCACCAAACTGTTGTCTGTGTCTATGAGTTATTGCTTGTTTGGTTTTTGTTTGCTCATATATCCCACATATGAGTGAAAACATATGGTTCTTGACTTTTTCAGTCTGACTTATTTCATTTAGCATGGTATTCTCAAGACCCATCCATGTTGTGACAAATGGCAGTATTTTATCTTTTATTATGGCTGAGTAATAGTCCATAGTATTTATGTATCACATCTTCTTTATCCAATCATCTATCGAAGGACACTTTGGTTGTTTCCATGTTGTGGCCACCATTAATAATGCTGCAATGAACATAGGGGTAAATATATCTTTGCAAATAAATGTTCTCAATTTTGGGGGGGTCTCCTCCTTTTTCTTAAATCTCAGGTCTAGTTCTTTTGCTTTTCTCTCCACACTTTACTCCCTTTTGAAGCTAATAAACTATTTCAGCCATGATTTGTGTTTGCAAATGGTTATTAAAACCATGTTTTCAGTCTAAGTGATTTAAGTTATAATAATACTACTAATTTTGTCTTATAATCAATTGATTCATCCATTCATTTGACATGAATGTAGAGGGCAAATTATATGGGTAGGGTCTGGATTATATAGACGATGTATAGATACTTCCATGCTGGTAATGCAATACAGTGTCATACATCCTAACTCTTTTGTATATCCCACAATGTAAGAATACCACTAAATCATATTGTTTACTGCATAAAATAAAATATAATTTAAAAATATCATAGCTGTATTAATGATATTAGAGAGTTAGAGTTACTTTTTTTCATGATATTGAACAAAGCCATTCATGTGGATGCTGAGAAGTTGGCTAGGTTCATTTAATGGTAAGCATATTATTCTCAAATGGTTTTCTTTCTGTAAAGATTCTGACTATAAAACTTAAAAATGACATATGTCATTGAACTTTTGTTACCACTAAGTGTAGTCAAACCCATAAAGGTTAAATGTGAAAATGTTTAGGACTACTTAAGTGAGAAATAAAGTTATATTGTAGAAAGTGGTCCAATGATAAAGAACTCTAAAATGCAGTCCAAGAAATTTGGATATGACAGGTTAAGTAATGTAGAGCTACTGTTTGAGCACGAATGGATCATATGTCTGGAAGTTTTAGTCTAAATGTTACTAAAGTCACAGATTAGAGTCAGGGAGAGCAGGAACAGTGGTTCAAATATGATGTGGTTAACATAGCTTCTAGAATGGTAGCAATAAAGAAAGACGTGCAAAGATGAGCGAGTTTCAGTGCTGGTCCTCCAGAGACAGTCCAGTGGGAGAGACAGACCTTTAAACAGACTAAGGAAGGAGGTGATGGATCAGAGATATGAACCAGGGCCTATGGGAACACGGAAAATAACTAAGTCTAGAAGAGGGTCTTACAGGGCACCAAAGCAGTGCATGGTGCAGTTATAGGAGGGAGAACATCCTAAGAAGAAGATATTAGTGGAATAAGAATACCCAAGGCTAAAGCCAGGTCCTGATGGGACAAGTGCTTCCTGGAACTTGTTCTATTAATCAAGCCATTTCAAATATGAAAGTGATAGGTTCCTACTACTAATTTTAAAAGATCATGCTGGAAGTAGTTTGGAGTATAGATGGAGGAAAGAATCAGCGTGTCTAGCGGTAAGTAGACCAGTGTGGCAAAAATAGCCTAGGTTTTTGTTTGGATTAAATTAATGTTGCTACACAAGGAGCTTTGAAAATAGCCTCTGGTATGTAGTAAGTTCTTACTGAATGTAGTTTCTAGAATCACTACTACTAGAATTATTATTATTATTACTATTATTATTATTTATATTATTGCAATAATCCTAGTGACAAATGAGAAGTGATTAGAACATGCACTAGAGTTCCAGAGGTAGGGATAAAGAGGAAAGCCGAGATTCTCAAAATATCAGCAGGAAGGTGTATAGATAACAGGGTAACATAGAGGAAGAAGTCTAGAATGTGCTTTGAGACTTTGAGTCATGGCCCATTAGGAGGTTGTGGAATCAATCTAGAAGATTTTGACTGGCAATTTTAGAAACCAAAATATAAGAGAATTAAGAAGTTCACACAGCCCTGACCGGTTTGGCTCAGTGGATAGAGCGTCGGCCTGCAGACTCAAGGGTCCCAGGTTTGATTCCAGTCAAGGGCATGTACCTTGGTTGCGGGCACATACCCAGTAGGGAGTGTGCAGGAGGCAGCTGATCGATGTTTCTCTCTCATCGATGTTTCTAACTCTCTATCCCTCTCCCTTCCTCTTTGTAAAAAATTAATAAAATATATTTTTTAAAAAAAGAAGTTCACACAAAGTATCAAAAATACTATTTTGCAAAACTTTTATGTGGATGGTGTAAAGGAGAACATTGCTGGTGGGTCTATAGTGTACCTAGGCACATCTGGCAAGTGCAGGTCTGAATGAGTTGGATAAGTACAATCCTCCAATTGCAGGGCAGATGGTTCAGAGCAGACCAAGTTCCCTGTAGACATGCCAAGTCCCAGGGCAAATGAGGCTTAGGAGCTGGGAGCAAGCATGCTTATATCTTCCCTTCAAACCTGCATATTAGATAAGAGATCAGATCAATCCTCTCCATTGATTAGAGACATGAAGAAAGGATAGAAGTTTTTTTTTCTGGAAAACTCATTCATATGGGAGCAAAAGGAATTAGGAGTTTACGTTCTCCTTTACTGGATGATTTGTCTTCCCCCAATCATTTATGAGGCTATTATTATGATTTTTATTTTCATATAGATTAGCACTAAAATTGACTTAAAATGAACTGAAAATTTGTGAATTTAGAAATTCAACCCAACACCATTGATTTTTATTTTCATATAGATTAGCACTAAAATTGACCGAAAATTTGTGAATTTAGAAATTCAACCCAACACCACTATTCTAAGATCCCTGAATAATTTTTGTTTTCATGGGGAAATAATATTTTGTTTAAGTGTAAGAACAATACAGCGTATGCATCTCTTAGCTTCCGTGTTGCTAAAGATAATGGTGTGAACAGCATTTTGCTGTTCTGAATCCAAAGAGAATCCTAAGAGGATGAAAACTGAACATAATTTGTTTTTAAAATATTGTATAACAGTATATTGTGAATGCATCTCCACACTAATATTATCTTGCAACATGAATGCAGATTCTAACTGAAGAGAGTCCAAACCTCTAAGCTAATAAAGCCACTAGGATTGGGGAAAGGAGAGGCTGTGAAACTGATTGACTGGACCAGAAGATTTCCAGTTTTCTAAGCTGTGTATTGCTCTATGATTATTATTTTTGGCTCCGTCCTCTTCCAAACCCCAAATACAACCACTTTACAGACATTTCTTAGAAATGTCTCTTAATTCTATCTCACCCTTCTTGTTCATGATACCAGGGGGCTTAGGCATGAATCCTCTGTGCCTAAATCATCATTCCATTCTTTAACTCTGCCTTCACCACACAGTCCTTCCCTCAACCATGGATCCATCTTCTCAAGGGGCTCCTTCAATGGGATTGTTTGCCCTGCTTAAAATTCCTTGGTGGGACAATTCGGTACACCCGTAAGAAAAATAAAAGGAGGACTCTAGTCCTTCCTTACATCATACACATAATTTCAGATAGAATTAAAATCTAAATGTGTATGGCAAAACAATATATATTTTGGAATGTGATTCAGAAGGTCTTCCTTAAATAGAGGGTTACCAAGGGTTTTCGAACAAACACAAGAAGCACTAACAACAAAGAAAGAGATAGCTCTGACAACATTAACATTAGAAATTGATTAATTAAGATTAAAATTAAGTTTTATCAAAAGATATCCTATAAAATGAAAGATAAGGTTCAGAATTGGAGAAGATATGTGCAACACATAACCAACAAAACTTGGGAATCCAGAATATTTAAAGAATGCTTACAAAACAATATGAAAAAATAGACAACCCAATAGAAAAAAACAAAAACAAGCTAAAGAACAGACATTTTACAAGATAAAAACGAAATAAAATTAAAAACATGAAACAAAACAAAAAACTCTGTGATGAATTTTCATTGTCCATATGTCAAACCGCAGTTCTGCCTTCCAGGTCCTCATAAGCTTTTCTCTCCAAAGGTTTACTTCCAACTGCTTTTCTTAAAACCTCCAATGTAGCCAAACATACTGTCTCCCAAATAAAACTTGTCTTTCCCTCCCTCCAAGTTTTGAAAAGCTGATGGATAGGCTGCAGCTCCCTGGGATACCTCCCTGGTTGCAGCCATGATACCCCATAAATCCCCTCTAGTGTGAGGGAGGACGTACATTCATTCATTCATTTAAAAATGCCTCTGAATCCTTGTAGTCTTCCCTCTTTATGTCAGATTTTTCCTTTTCCTCTTCATCTCCCTTCCCTCAACCAGACATTGAAACTCTGTGAGATCAGACAGCACGTCTTCCTTCTTTTAAAATCTACATTTTTCTAGGATGTACTTTACCTGAAGTAGATATTTTTTTGATTGATGATAGTGAAAAAAATTCTATCTTTTCCAGATATTTTTTGGTATAAATGAGGTCATCATAACAGCACCTCTAATCACTCTGAAGCATTGCCCTTCAGCTCATTTAGTTTAAAAAATGTTCTCCTAAAATAAAAGTAATTTCTGTCTCATACTTTCTGTAGTGAATATCATCCACAACTATGTCTACTTTCCCTTCTCATCTCCTAAGTGTTTCTCAGCTCTACCTTAGATCTTAGAATCATGACCTCTCTATCTCCATGGCCACCGGCCAGGGTTTGGGTCCTTGTGAATTCCACCTGGAACTTTCAGCACAGGCTTCCTTGAAGCTGAGCTGCCCTCCATGCTGCTGCAGGAATGAGTTCTCACACAATCCTGCTCTGAAGGCCTTGCTTCTGGGCTAGAACCTAAAGTCCTTCAGGAAGGCAGCAGCACAGTGGTCCAGCCTTGCACATAGACAACCCAGTGCTTGGATCCTGGCTGCACTACTTATAATTGAGTGTGCATAGACAAAAAGAAGACAATGGATGAAAGTAAAAATCTTCCAATGAAAGAACAACATGTGGACAACAATACAGAAATATGAAAGAACCACATGTGGACAGCTGTTGGGGGCCAGCCCCAGCAGGTCCAGGGGTTCCCAAAGGTGTGGACGGAGTTGGCAAAGAAGGAATGACACGGAGGCAGCGTTCAGTTGATCAGCAGCCTAGCCAGGATCGCCAGCCAAGTTCTGTCCAGGCTCTTTAGCCATGTTCTCTCACTAGGTTCTCCAGCCATCTGTGTTTTTTTATTGTCTTGTTACATCTGTATTTATACCAGTTGATTTTAATCCTATCAATTTCTATTCCAAAGGTTAGGGCGTTTTTTATCTTCATTCCAGGGAGTAAAGATTATGTAGCTTAAGCATGATTGTTCGTAGTTAAAGTGATTAACTACCCGCCTGGCACTTAGTTAAGGGGTTTTATTCCCTCCCTAACTTCAGGG
>NW_005370908.1:1054492-1069906 GCF_000412655.1 Myotis brandtii | reverse complement strand
CCAAGAAGGGGAGCAAACATATTAAGAACAGTATGCCATATACACCAGGTCCCTTGAAACATATGCTATGCAGATGTTTCTTCCCTGCAGTGACTGTGTCAAGCAGCAAGGATGGACCGGCTTCTGGCAGACAGCAAGACAGGAATAATAATCAATGATGCTTTGGGTTTATGAGTTTAAAAATGGTATGTACAATGAGACCACAATAGGATATTTATAGAAATAAGTGAACAAACAGTTCTACTTGTTCAGGGAACATTTGATCTTTCAAATAGTTTCACTAAACAGGTATAATTCTATAGAATTGTTTAATGTTATCTTGTGCAAGTTAATCTGTACCTCAGTTTCCTCATGTGTATTATGTAGATAATAGCACTTACCCCAAAGGTTATGATAAGGATTAAAGAAGATGAGAAGTTATCATTTTAGAAAAGTGTGTGGCACATAGTTTGGGATCAGAAAATGTCAGCTATTACGATGATAATGTTGGTGGCCTACAAACCTTTTGACCATCTGGATCCCCTCTCAACCACATAAATTAATCAACCTTAAAGGATATGTTACTATTTAAATACAGCTCCCAGTGGGTGTTCTCACCACCCACTTTTCTGCAAATGAAAAGTGAGTATGTTTCGCATTCTTTAGAACTGCTCTAAATCCCGCCCCCTTTTTTTCTCTATCCCAGGCAGTGAGAAATATTCCCACTCCAGAGTCCCCAAGATTTTAATATCATTTCTAAAGTACCTGTAATACCAAAATGATATCATTATACTATGATATGTTCTGGTACTTAACACAAGGGATTTCTTGATTGCAAGAAAAGTGCCTATTAAAAATATAACTTATTGTAAAAACACTGAAGAAAAAGCTAAAAACTGATCTAAAAATCAACTGTAATTTGATCACTTACAGATAACTTATAATTAATATATTTACCTATATTAATTAGGTATCTTAAAACATTTTAAAAAGTACTCTGGGGATGTCCTAGATGTACAGTTTTGATGTCTGTGTTTTTCTCATTTTTGTTTTCTTTGCCTTAAGATTGTATCCTTTAAGGGCATATATCTTTATCATTCTGAGTTAACCACACTATCAAAACCTTTATCAGTTATAAACTCTTATGTGCTTTTCTCATCCTCATGTCTTCCTTCCCTAATTTAAAGAGAAACTCAAGGATGCTATATTAAATAAAATTTGTTTCATAAATTAAACTTTATGTAACCACTATGGTGTTAGATATTATTCTTTTCTAAGAGATAAATTAATTTTCCTCTCCTAGTGGATATTCCAAATATTACATGTTTTCGTGAGTTTTGCTTCAAAGTTTGGAAAACAGTCAAGTTATGAAAAATTAGGTTGGTATGTCTACATGTACTAGTTTTCAATCATCAACTTTTATTGGTAAGAATAATTAGAATATCATAGAGATGGAAAAAATGCAGCACATTTGTTCTTGGGCGTAGGACAAATTTATGTCTTGAAATTGCCCTTAAAATGGCCCATTTAATGTCAACTATGTCCTAGCAGAGTTGAATTCAAAGAGGATGTCACATTTTTAATTTCCGTTAACTATTAGCTCTGCTTAGGTTAGGCATATCTCTGCAGTGTGCTTTAATAAGCACTCCCCATTCTTTCTCCTGGATGAGAAGAGCACCAAGATTTTTGTTTGTTTGTTTTTATCACAAACGTAAGATTTCTAGCCTTGGCTTTATCAAACAATTTTTTTCCCTAGGCTTCTGGTTAATGAAAGAAAGATCTGGAAGACACAAGAAAAATCATGGGGGTAGGTTTTATAAAGAATCCTTTAGAGACAAAAAATACTAATGCTATTATTAATAAATTATGAGGTGAACTTTTTTTGGTCTCTATGTATTTTAATAACGGTTAGCATTAGTTGCATTTTTTAATTATCTGGAAATATTTTACTTTTGGCTAGCTGAGTAGTAGAAATGATTTATGCAACATTTTCTAATTTCCTTGTGCCACACTGAGGTAAACTGTGAAAAGTTATGAATGTAACAGTTTATAAAAAAAAAAAAAATCCCCCCTCACCCACCCCCCTGTAGGATCTGCTAGGTTAGAGAGGTTTCCCTGGGACAAAACAATTACCCACACTTATCTGAAAGTTGCCACTATCGTGAATGGGAGGCATACTAATATTATGTTAAGATATGTTTTCCTTTTCAGTCAATGTGGGAACAAAGGAATGGAACAGAGATGAAAGTTTCCCTGTGGCTCTTGGACTGAACTAAAACAAAGGCCTTAAATGATTGTTTATTGCTGTGATGTTCATGCTTCTTGGTTAAGGATCTCAACACTTTTAAAGTCAAATTTCTCTTCAAAGGCTTGCTAACACTTTTGGAAAAATTAACTCTGCTCTGAAAATGGAAAAATCGCATCCAAGGGTAAGAATAGATCATTTCACGGGGAGACAGAATGGACCAGACCTGTATGGGTCTATAAAGGGATTAGCTCTCTTTGAAGAACTCCCTCTTTCTTTGTTCGAGGAGGATTTCTCATTAAAACAAAACAGGGCAAGTGTGAGACTTAGGACTTGCATGTACCAATCACAAAATAATGTGAGCACAGTAACATTTAACCAGTATTTGCTGGTTATGGGCCAAGTTGAATTAGTTTACTTGAAGAAAATATTTTATGGTGGTTTTACTAACTGACTGCTAAGTCTTTGCAAAGACGATGCACCTAGAGAAATTTTAAAAAGATTGGGGGAAATATAAACAAATGATAAATTCAGGGCAAGACCTTTGCTCTGGACACCTTGTTTTATTGCGGCTGTGTTTCATTTCTTTTTACTGCATTTTTAAGAGAATAGTGTTTGGCTGCTAGTTAGGGGGTTGTACTCCCCCTCTTTTCAGGGAGAGCCAGGCAAAGGAATTATGATGTGTGCCATATTATAAAAGGAAACATTTGCTTAGAAACTTGGAGCTGACATTTTTATGCAAGATCTTGTGCTTTCAAGGCAATGAGAAGCTGGGAAATGCCTTTCGCTTAAAGTGTGAGGAGGATCTCACATTAGCATGGACTGTACCTACTGGTCCCTGGTTAACGATGGTATATTTTGTTTTTCTCTTTCTACTAGGCGTTGGTTGGCACAAGTGTCATTTGATTAACCTTCTTACAGAGTCAGACGTACCCTGAACATACTGTGGCGTTCGGACGTAGAGGTATTCCCCTTTTTGTAGAACTTTCATAAAATGTTTCTGATAGTGTTTCAGTAAAATCTGAAGAAGTGGTTTTCTTAGCGAGTTCTTCATTTCATTAGCTCATTAGTTACCTGAAGTGGACTGAAGAAGTGGTTTTCTTAGCGAGTTCTTCATTTCATTTCATTAGCTCATTAGTTACCTGAAATGGATGTATCTAATCTTTAAATATCATAAAATTTCTTGTTTTATTTCTTGTTCATTAAGGAACCATGTTTTTCTTGACTAAGTCCAACACTTCATGTGAAGGCCATGTGGGACTGTGTTCACATGTTCCGCTACCAACCTTTGCCTCTGCCAGCCAAGGGTTCTGTAGGCAAAAAGGACTCTGCTTCGCCTCTGCCTGGCTTTTCAGTGGGTGGACGAGCAAAGGGCACAGAACATGGGCTTATTTCTACTCATCTGAAGAATGTCTCTTGACACTGGGATCAGTCACCCTTGTGGAGTTGGGGACAGAACTGCGCATCTCACATTTTACACACACCATTTACAATTTCTCTGAATATATAAGCTTTAAGGTAGTCAAAACATCACAGATCTTGATGTGCTCAATGTAATGGGCATTAATAGAATAAACAAATATTATAAAATACGCTTTTATGTCATTTAAGATTTTTTAAAAATCCCCCATATTCTTATTCACAAATCATCAAGGACTCTTAGGTAATAACAGCTCTCTCATTGAAAAAAGCAAAGGTTATTTTCTATTTTGTTCACTGATGAGTTCTAAAAGCATGTCTCGAGCACTTAGTATATACTGCCAAGCACTGGGAGGAGAGTGTTGAGTAAAACATGAGTGACTCCTGCTTTTCTGAGTGTATACTTTAGTGGGATAGACAGGTATGAAACAAATGTCTCAAAATAGAAAAAACAAACATGTAAACACTCAGAATGAAAAAAAAGTACAAGAGATTCTAAGAGACATAGTCATTTAGTTTGGGGGTGATGGTCAGGAAAGGTTTCTCTGTGACAATGAATTTCAGTGAGTCCTGCATGATGACTAGGACTGGCCAGAGAGAAGCCAGGAATGCAGTGAGTAAAAGGAGAGCAGCTTCAGGTGAGGCTGGAAAGGGGGTTGGGTAGGAATTGGGAATTTATCCTAAGTACTAAGAAATGTCATTAAAGATTTTTTAGCAAGGGGTGATCCAGATTATTTTTAAAAATATATTTTTATAGATTTCAGAGAGGAAGGGTGAAGGAGAGAGAGATAGAAACATCAATGATGAGAGAGAATCATTGATTGGCTGCCTCCTGCACAACCCCTAATGGGGATCGAGCCGGCAACCAGGGCATGTGCTCCTGACCCGGAATTGAACCTGGGACCCTTCAGTCCACAGGTCCGTGCTCTATTTACTGAGCCAAATCTGCTAGGGGGCAGATTACATTTTAAGATCATCTGGCTGCTGCATGGAAATTGAATAGGGAGAGCAAGAATAGAGTGGAGGAGAAAAACTAGGGAACTAGCACATTATTTCTAGCAAGAAATTGTTGGCTTATTTCCAGGAGGGTGGCAATGCAGATGTAAAAGATGAGAGTGGATGGGTTCAATATGTTCTGGAGGTCTGATCCTTGGATCTTGGCGATGGTTTGTAGGTAGGAGTAATGGATGAGAGAGGTGTCAATAATTGCTACCAGGTTTCTAGGTTGAGCAACTAGGTAAATTTTAGTATTATTTATAGAGAAAAGGAAGACCAAAGGAGATGAAAATGTTGGGTAGATGATAATGAGATCAGTTTTAGACACGGGATGTCTGTAAGACATCAAAGTGATGGTGTCAAATAGGAAGATAGGTAAGAGATGTCTGGATTGGATTTACAATTTTAATATCACCAGCATATTGATGGTTTTACTCTCATTAGAGATTTTTAAATTGATTTTTAGAGAGTGAGGAAGGGAGAGGGAGAGAGAGAAACATCGATGTGAGAGTGAAACAGTGATCAGCTGCTTCCTACACACCCCCTACCAGGGATCAAACCAGCAACCTTTTAGTGCACGGGATGATGCTCTAACCAACTGAGCCACACCAGTGAGGGCTGATGGTTTTTTGAAACCAGAAGGATAGGTAAGATGACCTAGGCCGTGGTCGGCAAACTGCAGCTCGCGAGCCACATGCGGCTCTTTGGCCCCTTGAGTGTGGCTCTTCCTAAGCCTTAGGAGTACCCTAATTCAGTTAATAACAATGTACCTACCTATATAGTTTAAGTTTAAAAAATTTGGCTCTCAAAAGAAATTTCAATCGTTGTACTGTTGATATTTGGCTCTGTTGACTAATGAGTTTGCCAACCACTGACCTGGAGCAATACTTCTCAAATTTGTTAGAACATAGAGATCCCTGTGCAGTTATTTTAAATATATATTCATAGGCTCTACCCCATCTACTGAGTAGGAATTCCAGGATTGATTAAGTGGTAATCTGTGTTTTTAAAAAGCACTCTAGTTGCTTCTTATGCTTTGGGAATTACTGAGCAAGACAAAGCACACGGACCAAGCTCTGAAGAACTCTAGTATTTCAGGGTATGGTGAGAGGGAGGGTAGGGGTATAGGTACCAAGAAGAAGGATGGGAGAACAAAGGGAACATTAGAAATTGTGGGGTCTGAATCAAAAACTGATGCTTCAATCTCTCTGCTATAGACAATAAACAGCTTTATTTTATATTTTACATTTTATAGTACTTCTAAAGACATCATGTCTTTATTCAATATGGATTTATACACATAAGACTTTCTCATACATTTTACCAAATCATAAGGCAGTAGGCAATCTGAATTACTTTTGCTCTTTCTATAGTTAAAATATTGTCTCACTAGAGGAAACCAGTGCCAAAATAAATATATTGGACCAATTTTAGAAGCTAGAGATAAAAACTTGGGGCTCAAAAATAGACACTTTCGGCTATCTGGAATTTAACGATTAGAATGTGATCATTTAAAATCATAAACACCAATTAAAATGAGACTATCAAGTTTGCCTATGAGGTGTGACATTATTTTCATAATTGTATTTTGATTTTATTATGGTTTACTTCATTCACAACAGTACTATTAGGAAACCCAAAAGAGTTTGATTTAAAGCTCTTACTCCTAGCCAAGCCCAGGATACTGACAGGGAGGAGAAAATGCAACCTTACATTTCAATGTCATAGCCTTAAACTCTAAATTCAACTTAGATTATATTTGTCAAGATCAAAAGGAATTTCTATAGTTATTTTTTGCAGATTTAAAGTTTAAAGGAATTAAATTGTATGAGCATGTACATTGCACTTCCCATCTCTACATGAGTCTATGAAATTGACCGAGTTTATTCTACAAAGTTTGATGGTTCTATTTTCTGCTTTTACTATCTAGTGTTTAAGTGAAGGTAGGCTTAGCCGATCTGTTTTATGTCTATGTGACACGCATCCTCCTTCTTTTTTGGCTCTATTCTCCTTTTTGGTCTTGACTTCTATCACTATTTTGGAAAGTCAGGAAGTCAGCCAGAAGAAAATGAACTCTAGCGGATATTGTTTATAGTATTTATTTAGACAGTAATTCCAGTGGCAACAAGTACATCATTAGCTAGGATATGCTGGCTACTTCTATTACGTAGGTCTGAATTCCTTGTCTGTCATGCCACACATAAACCCAGAAGAAAACAGTTAGCAGATTTATGGTTTGCACCGTCTCTGAGATATTACTTTAAATACTTGATTCATAATTCTCTGGAAGGAAATATCACCCTCTAGGAGGGTGGATGATCAAGGGGCTTGGATGACATTAGAAACAGAGTTGGGCTTCTGTGCATTTGAAACTTCAGTTTATTTCTCCAACAAAGGCTAAAGTTTTAAGTATAAAAATATAATCAAGAACCATGTATGTCTTCTTGATTTTTTCCCACTGGAAATAGCCAAACAAGGCAATGATTTCAATATTGAAAATTAGACTCAAAAATATTGAAATTTGGACTCAACAATGTAGTGAAGATGTACTTCTGAGCAATCCACAGTACAGGTATAGACTATCTGACTCAGAGACATGGTGATGTTTCCACCCACAAAATCAGAATATACTGAAATATCAGAGCATATCATCATAAGCTTTGTGGATGAGCTAGTTGTCAAAAGGCTTCTGGAGCTCATGGCAATAGCTGTCCCTGTTTAACCTTCAGGGACAGTAACTAACACTTTTCAGAATGGCTTTGTACCTCCATGCATTCCATTTATATTGTTCACCTTGAGAAGAACCTATGTTGTTCCCAGAACTCAAATGGCACTTGCTTGATGTGTGAGAAGGCAAAGGAGGTAAAAAAAAATAGTGACAGAGGTCTTGCACTCTAATATTGGCCTTGTTTGGCTTCCTTTGCAATTTGAGTCCTGAAAGTGTGATGGAATAGATGGATGGAAGTGATGATGGTAGTGGGGGTTAAATTAAATTACCAAAATAGGACTTCTAGTTATGCTACTTATCATCTCTGAACCTTAGTTCTGCATCTATAAAACTAACATAATAACACCTCACCTAACTTATTTCCCATTTCTTGTGTGTAAAAAATCAAATACGTTGTTTGAGAAAAGTTATTTGAGATATCCAAGTGAACAACATTTTAAAGAAATGAAGAAGTTCCAATATAAATAGTAGTTGTAGTAGAACTTTAGTAGTACAAGTAGCAGTAGGAGTCATCATTTGTGGAGCATCTAACATATGCTAAGAGCTGGTCTGTCAGGTCTCTTATAGACAATTTTAATATTCATATTAACTTTGTAAAGTAAATTTAAAAAAAAATCAACTGCATAAATGAAGAAACTAAGTTTCAGAGAAAAGTGAAGCTATTTTCCCAAAGTCACTCAGCACTCAAGAACAGAACAATGTCCATCCCCTGTAGATGAATATCACATGCATCTGAGCAGAACAAAAGGATACATATTGTACCCATCTCCAGGACTTTGCTCTTCTTTCTGCTTGACACTGTCATGGCTACATTCCTAATTTCGTATTTCTACCTTTTGTATTAAGATCCAAGAGAATACAGATTGGCAGGATCTTTGTGTTTTGTTTTTCTTTTGGGGGAAACCAGTATGACTGGAAGAGACTCTGAAATCGCCAAGATCCCTACGTGCAACTTGGTCTATGAAGTATACAGAATCAGAGTGATAAGCATACTGTATACTTTGTGTGCCTGTGTAAGTTTCAAAAATCACCTGATGGAGACTTTGAAAACTCTGCTACCTAAGTAAATGCATTAGAAAAGCTAATGTCAGAGAAAAACAAGAAGGTAACTTTTGATGAAATATGTTACTAATTGGAAAATATCAGTGAAATTGTAAGATCATTTTATCCAAATGACTGTGCCTGAAATCTTAAAATGATTAAATTTTGGAAAGATCAAACTGGATAGTTACTATAAATATGGGAAAATAATCTAATAAGCATATTTTAAATAATGAGGCAGTACCTTTCAGACCATTAAAACTGTGTTCTTAAAAAACTATAAATATATAGAATAGGAAAAATACCCCATGTAAGTCAATTGTCATTCATTGTAAGATATTACTGAGAAGAAATAAAATTATTGTACTATCAATTCAGCTAAAAGTAAATTTAAAGAAATTACTTATCTCAATAAAAGAGAAGATCACTAATAGGCAATTCACAGAAAATCTTCTAACAGCCAATAAACATATGAAAAAACTCACACACCTTGCAACATGTTAACAAAATATTCAAATTAAAAGATTAAATAGTTCACCTATCAAAAGGCCAAAGGCTTAAAAATTTAACCCTGGTAGGGCTTTCTGTGACGGGCAGGTTTACTGGCTACTGATGGAAGGGAAGGCAATATAATATTTTCGAAAAGACACTCAAAAATATTATCAAGTAACTTCAAAAGTTTCATACATTTTGATACAGCAATCCTATTTCTAAGCAAATAGTCAGAAATGAAACATAGATGAAGTATAAGTATTGTCATTTTATTGTTATTTTTCACAGTCAAAAGGTAGAAAAACACTATACTCAAAAGTAGAAAAACATTTTATTGAGTATACTTTCCTATGGAAATAATATTATGCAATCATTAAAAGTAGTACATTTTAGAATATTATCAAATATAGCAGCTTGTAAATTCATGGAAAAAATATAAAAGTGCATAAAGAGTACACACATAATTTTGTTTAAAAAACATATAGTAGAGAAAAATATTTTAAAAATCCTAAATTTCAGTGGAGGCATACAATTTAACTTTTTTAATGAACTTTTGCATTTCCATGTTTTATGTAATGAGCATTTAATAAAAAGCTTACATGCAATTGTTCACAAGCATATTATATAAAGTTTAAATAAATTGAGTGATGCTGAGCAATAAACCCCTTTGACCGTTAATGAAATAACTCCAATAGGTCATCATTTCATTTACAAGAATAAAGTATTATAATTTCCAAAGAGGTTTTGCATGACAATTTATTTGGCTTTAGGGAGACCCAGAATTGTCAGACATTAAATCCTTCAATTGTTTAAAGTGACTGCATCATTACAACCACCTTCTTTTCCTGACAGTGGAATTTGTACTTTTTTCTATTTCTATTATTATATTTTTCTTACTTGCCGAAATAATCTATGCTCAGAGAGATAATATTTTGGCAACCCATGTGGGTTGTTTCTTTCTTCCTCGTCACTTAAAAAGTTTAGAACATTTCTTTAGCTTACTTTTTCATTATTTCCAGAGGCAAAAACTGACAGGGCAATTTATAATTCAATTTTTGCTAAATCCATGACACCCAATATATATGTCAGGCATTTCAACGGCAGGGTACTTTGGGGATAGGTGATAAATTGTACTGATTATAAGTGCAAGCTGTTCTTCTAAAACATCATATCAAAAAGAAGGTAGGTATTATTAAGAAAATGTAAGGTATCCTTAGATTGTCCAGAAACATCAGAGATAATCACTTCACGTGAATATATTCCCCTTAGTGTTATACAGCAAAATATTATGGTGCTTACCATGTTTTTGATAGCACTCATCTGGAGAAAGGAATAAAAAAAGCCCCTATCAGTTCACAAACCTATCACGGGCTGGTAGTCTTTCAGCAGCCACGTAGCTCTTAGTGTGGCAATAACTCATGCTTGCCAGAAAATGACTCACTCTGAAACCCGAAACATGGCCCTAATCATTTTAGGACTGTGTTGGTATATATGAGCAGTATAAATATTATTTTTATCATATAATCTCCTCTGATCTTTTTAAACATCCTTTCAGTGTTCCAGATATTTCCCTGTGTGATATGTATGGCTTAAGCAAAGCCACAGGAATCTCCTAGGTTATCTCCAAAAAACTGAAAAAAGTGGACAATTGAAATATAAAAATCTGCTCTGGTGGTATACATACCTGTGTGTGTGTGTGTGTGTGTGTGTGTGTGTGTGTGTGTTGCAGTTAAGCTTGGCATTCCATTAATGAGTGAAGTAATTAAGCAAAGCAAACGGGTAGGTGACTCCAGGTCTAAGGATAGGGAATGGGCTATGGAGCCTTTCACCTCTAGGTCAATGGTTTCTGTTTAATCGGGCTGTTAATGACTAAAAGTCATTGTTTCCATCTGAGAGCTGTTTGGGCTCAATGTGAAGCAAGTTGGTGGTCTGCTATCAGTTTCTCCTGGGCAAATGCATAGATCATGAAATCCACTGCTGCTTTTTGACAACTCAGTAAAAAGCATGCTGTTTGAAGGAAATGACAAAACAACTCTATCTCAGGCAGAGCATACCTCCAGAAGGAAATGTATTCCTAAATAGAAAAAGGTCTATTGAAACGGTTGGCATAAAACAATAGAGGATTTGTGAATTCGCTTTTACTATGTATAGTAGGCTTATTTGCACAGTTGCTTTCACATAAATTAACTTATTTAAACCTCAGAGTTAAGGTATGTAATAGAGGCCATGCTGATAATAATATTTTGAAGTTTCAGAAACCAAACCTCTATGAGGTCAGGGCTTGCCTAAGAGCATACAAGTAGCAAGTTTTTATATGGTTACTAGAATTTATGCTCATATATACCCAGAATGCCAAGCTTTTCTACAGAGAGGAAGGGAGAGGGATAGAGAGTTAGAAACATCGATGAGAGAGAAACACCGATCAGCCGCCTCCTGCACTGGGGATGTGCCCGAAACCAAGGTACATGCCCTTGACCGGAATCGAACCTGGGACCTTTCAGTCCGTAGGCCGACGCTCTATCCACTGAGCCAAACCGGTTCTGTCTGGTTACTAGAATTTATGCTCATATGTACCCAGAATGCCAAGTTTCTTAAAACCAGGGGACTTCAGAAGGGGTTCCAAGAATCAGAAGAATTTGGGGCAGAATAGGAAAATACGTGATATTCTGTGAAGGGTGTAAGCATGAGGAAAATAAAGAAGGTAGAGATTAGCACAGTGTGTCTATAGTAGAATACATTACATATGTTTCACATTATGTGTTTACACAGGAATACATTAAAAGAGGTTTTAACCTACACACACAACTACATTAATGAACACCTGTATGTTTACAAAGACTAAGGTTATGTTAAAAATAATGAATTGTTAGTGGTGTTCTTTTCAACAGGAAAAGTAGCATTAAAGATCTACCCAGAACAAAATGTGTAAGGATTCAGGAGGAAGCAGATGTGAAACTGCTGCTGGGAATAAATAGACAAGAAGCATACAAACCTCTTTTGTGAGATATGAGCAGTGGCTGAAAGAGAAAGGCTATTATGATTCTAATAGTAAGCTAATAATAAGTCTTGATTAGCAAAGACAGGCTTCTGATAACCCCACAGCTAAAAGATGTTATTGTGGGATTTTTCACTCAAGAAAATTCCCCAAGTCCATAGAGCACCCTATGAATTGATAGAGCAAACCCAACCCAGGTATCATTGTCTCTCAATTGGCTGATGTTCTCTCCCATAGGCAGGGTTTGGAAAACAGAGGGGAAACCTTTTTGGTTTCACCATGATAGGGGCACTAATGGGCAGGCTCAGGGATACTGAGCTTCAGTCCCTCCCTGTGAACCCTTGCCCTGTCCCCACGACTAAGAAAGACCATTCACATTTTCTTCACCACAGTTTCTCTGCAGATCCCCCCCAAATAACTCCAACAGCTACGAAGCAAGAAAATCAATTCTCATTATCTCAACATTTTTATCATTATTTATCTGTTGCCTACTTAAATTTTACCTTTACTCAGTGGTTGAGCATCGACCTATGAACCAAGAGGTCACGATTCGATTCCTAGTCAAGGCACAGGCTCGATCCCCAGTAGGGGGTGTGCAGGAGGCAGTCAATCAATGATTCTCTCTCATCATTGATGTTTCTATCTCTCTTTTCCTCTCCCTTCCTCTCTCTGAAATCAATAAAAATATATATTTGTAAAAAATTATATTCCTACTAAAATTATCAGCAAACCAAATACTAATCTAATGGATACTCCCCCTCCCCCCAGTTATCACCTTTATTAGACACTTCCTTTTCTAGAAATTCTCTTCTGTCATGACTTCCCCATGATCATTCTCTTCTACCTTTCAGAGCACTCCTCGGCCATCTCTGGTTTCTCTGACTTTAACAGCTCCTTAATACAATGTTCTCTAGGATCCAATTCGTAGCTACCTTTTCTTATTGGCCTTGGCTACCACCACTGGTGATTCCCAAATCTCTATCTGCAGCACTAATGAATCTCTTGAATACAAGACCAACAGCATCTTCTAGACAAAACCAATTGTCTACTGCACACCTCCACCTTCATATCACATAAGCAGATTTGGATTTTTAGAAGTGTCCAAATTAGGCCCCCACACTCTTCTCCTTTCTGTTTTTAATCAAGTGACACATTTTTATTAAGTGTAGCTAAAAATAGTAATATTAGTAAACATGAAGTTCCAGGTCAGCTGAAGAAATGAACGTAAGTAATTACAAAAAGAAGTATTCATAACTCTATGGGAGACAGAAGAGGAAGGGATTGGATTAACTCTGGAATGGGAGATAGAAGAGAGGTTGAGTATTTAGAGTCCAGGAAGCATCTTAAGGTGTTATTTAAGTAAGAGTTCCCCACATGATCAGAGGCATTATGAACAAAAAATTAACCTGTGCATGTAGCTGAGAAAGATCAGGGCATATTCATGCACTTCTTGGTAATTTGGTGTGACTATAAAGAGTAACAGGAGGAAGGTGATGGAAGTGCAGTGAAAGAGAGGTAGCAACCAGATTATAAAGGTGCTTTGTTTTCATGCAAAATAATTTGGACCTTATCCTATAGGTAACCGAACAATTGAATAAATTTAACTAGAGGCTCCAGAACATCAGTTTTGTTTTTCAGATGCTTATTTTTACTATGGAAAAGAGGATGATAGGGAATAGGATATTGCACAATGAAGTCAAGAATAAGGGAGGATTTTAGCAGCCAATTTAGAAATCATGAGACCCTGATTTAGGAAGCCAAAACTGGAGCACAGTAAGAAATGAAGTCTGCATATCCTACTCACTAAAAGTAAAATCAGCAGGTGACTACTGAACTTGGCAAGTGAAGGAAAGGATAGAGAATTGAGGATGACCACCTAATGTCTGGATGTGGTGATGTAGGGCATGATGCCATTGGGAAAGATGGAGACTACAGGAAGAAAGGACTATGAGAAAAGGTTTATTTCACCGAGGGCTTCAAATAATGCAGCCTCAGGAGTCAAAACTGAACAAAGATCTCTTTTTCGTTCCCCCTAGGATCTGTTTTATACCAACCCCTTTTCTCCTTTGGACAATGAGCTTTGGGCTTATTCTTAATGCCAGATGGGTACAGTAAAGAAAGGGCACATTGAAAAATACTTCAAAAATATCATCCTTTTATATTAAAATGTAATGTGTGATCTTAGGCATGTTACTCATCCTGAGTTCAATGATCTTATCTGCTAAGAGGGCAAAATGATACCTACTTCGCAGGGATGTTGTGTAAAATAAAAGATCTCATGTTAAGGTACCTAGGCACATTCTTTGCACTCAAAATCTCTCTAGAAATTAGATCCATATTTCATTTCCCTCAATATGGTTCAAAAACATGTCAGTGTTTCTCATTCTTTTTTTAAAGATAAAATCATGCTGCTTTATTAAACTATGTTTTAGCAACTTTTGCAGAGAATAAATAACTTATTGGCATTGTTCTAAGCCTGCTGAATGTACTTAGAGACACAGCAGTCTATATTTACCTAATTGGGAAAAATGATGTATATATTTTAAAAAAATGTATTGCTCAGAAGAAACTAACAGCCTTTTAAAGGGTAGCCTTTAAAAGTCTAAACAGCCCAGTCAGGGTAGTTCAGTTGAGAGTCAATCCATGAACCAAGAGGTCATGGTTCCATCTTTGTCAGGGGACATGCCCAGATTTCGGGCTCGATCTCCAGTAGGGGGTGTGCAGGAGGCAGCCGATTGATGATGTTTCTTTCTCATCAAAGTTTATATCTCTCTATCCTTCTCCATTGCTCTTTCTCTAAAAATCAATAAAAACATATTTTTGAAATGCCTAAACAGCTCTATAAAAGTTAGCATATATAAGAGGCAAATAACTGTAGCAGTTGGAATCTAAAATGAAACTTTCCTCAATGCAGGGGGTTGAATGGTATGAGCAGAGATGGGCAAATCCCAACTAATGGAGCTGGGGTGGGGTTGATGAAAAATTATCAACAGTCTAAAAGTTTATCATTATAAAGTAAGATATAATTTCTTCCTGAATTCCTGTAACAGCAGACAAATCCAAGATTCTTCACTATTCCATGCATTACATGATTTAAGAGGTTGTTTCTAGTCTAAATACAGTGGTTATGACCCATTTGATTGAAATTATATCCACAAGGTTCATTTTCAAGAAAGAATGTTAGTGCGAAATAGATTATCATCATTTAAAGTACATTTCCCCAGCCACCCTTGAGCATCTTTCTTTGTGTCAGGGGTGATGTTACACTGTGCTGCTGGTGCATGCCTCTTGGTGATGCTCATAATGTCTTCCTAAGACTCTTTATAACATCGTGTAATGAGAACCATTTATAGGTAAGACATTTTAAAACAGGATATTTTTGAGATCATTTGATATCATGTCAAAATAAATTAATTCAGCTTTGAGCTTTGTAGCTGTAAGCAAGCAAAAAATAGAAAAGGAAAGAAAGAATGAAAGAAAGAAAGAAAGAAAGAAAGAAAGAAAGAAAGGAAGGAAGGA
>NW_005370908.1:1034699-1054331 GCF_000412655.1 Myotis brandtii | reverse complement strand
GGAAGGAAGGAAGGAAGGAAGGAAGGAAGGAAGAAAGAACGAAAGGAAGGAAGGAAGAAAAAGAAAGAGACTAATGCATTCTTTAGTTGGTATTGTGGAAATATCCTTAAGAGGTTCCATTCTATATGTTATCATATGACACAGTCAAAGTTTCATTTGGAGTTCCACAACTGCCATGTTATGATGGTTTTTAGTAGCCAGACCATTGTGATGTATCTTTGGAGAGTGTTTTCTACATTTTAAAATTTGGATCTGAACCCATCCCCAAGCTTAATGCTGACATTCACAAGGACTCGACTGGCTCTATCTCAGGCTGGAGAAAGCTCTTATTGTGGTCAACTTAACTGAGCCAACTATTAATAATATCAGAATACCATTCTGCAAAGCAGGGCAATACTTAGCCAAAGTGTTCACAGGGTTCATGCTCCTGACTGTTCAGACTTCTTAGTAAATGTTTCACTGTGTCCCAAGGAGAAGACAGAGTGTTTTAACGTGGGAAATAGAACCTTCTGTGCTGTCTGTTCTGGAGAAAAGAATGTGCTTTCTAAAATATTACTTTTTGAACTTCCTGTACTGTATTTACACAATTCTGCCTCTTTAAAAGGCTAAATTGTGTTATGACTAAGGCAGTCACTGGTAGACCCAATGTGCTCTATGAGAGAAGTGTTCACCATCTCTGTGCAGTTTCCTTTGTGTGGTGCATTCCTTCCCTGGCCTGTATTACTTTCCACTCAGCAAACCTTTGATTGAGAAGCTTGGCTGTGGAAGCCATTGTTCCACTTACCCTGGTACATAACTATATGCCACCTAAAAGCATGCTATGGTTTAATGCTGAAAAGCAAGGCTGGGGGTAAGACCAAACTGGAATCTAATCCTGTCTTTGGGTTCAACTCACTGAGCCTCAGTTTCCTCATTGTAAAATAGACATTACAATACCGTGCGAGGCAGTTTTAAAGATTAAATAAGAGAGGGTGTATAGCACAGTACCTCCTAATTAGCAATTGCCCAATAAATTGTAATTCTTGGCCACTTTATTTTGTTTGGGTGTTGAAAATGAGTTAGTAAATTTTCACACAGTAGCATATGTTCAAGGTCATCTTTACATATATTTGTAAACTCAAAAACAGCAATGTTAGAAAAGGAAGAACAGACAAAGTAAGCAATGCTTTTAAATTTTTAAAACATTGGGACCCACAGTAAGAAATACATTTTACATTGTGACCTAGTCTGCAATACATAAACACACCACAGACATAACTGAAATGAAAGTTTAATGCAACAATACCCTTCTACTCTGGTATTTTCTCTTTTTTTTTTCTTTTCTTTTCCTTTCTAGTTAGAACCAACTAAGGTGATTTCATATGTACTATTGGTGTGTAAACAACAACTTGAGAACACTGATTCAATGAAGAGCAACTTAATTTATTACATAAAATCTTTAATATTGATTATTCAGTGCCATACATTTACTTATATTTTATAATATATAATTACAATAATGAATATTTGCCTCTAGAAAAGGGCAAGGAAACTAACAATTGCTAAGTATGCACTTTTTAAAAAAATATGTTTTCGTTGATTTTTTTAGAGAAAGAGAGTAAAGGAGAAAGAGAAACACTGATGAGAGAGAAACATTGATTGGCCACCATATACATGCCACCCTTCTAGGAATCAAGCCTGCAACCCACGCATGTGCCCTGACTTGGAATCAAACTGGCAACCTGAGCCATGCCGGGCAGGGGACTAAGTATGTACTTTACCAGATATTACCTATGCTGTTTTGCATATATCTTCTCTTTTCTCATGAGAATCTTACTATTAGCTCCATTTTACAGATAAGGAGACCAAAATTCCAAGAGATAAAATATCTTACTCAAGAATTCAAATCCATAATTTTCTACTGTTTCTAAATGCAAGAAACTATATAACTTACAGTGACATATCAGTAAGCTATTATCTCTGGGCTATTGTATCACATCTTTTTCCTTTAAATTAAAGTGTGCATTCTTGACATCTTAAGAACAGAATTTGCTTTTAAATTATAACACAAAAATGCAGGTGTCCTGGCCAGTGTGGCTTCATTGGTTGGGCTTTGTTCCATGCACCAAATGTTGCCAGTTCCATTCCTGCTCAGGGCACATGCCCAGGATGTGAGCTCGATCCCCAGTGGACGGCGGGGGGGGGGGGGGGGGGGGGGGGGGGGGGGTGCATGAGGCAGCCAATCAATATTTTGCTTTTACATCGATGTTTCTCTCCCTCTCCATCTTAAAAATTAATTTAAAAAATCGTTTAAAAATATGGAGTAAAGGTCACATATTAATTCTACTTTGCATAATCTTAATAAAGAGTAGCCCTCTCCAAGAAGTATTCTGAAAATGTAAGATAATGAGGATAATTTATATTTCTTTGTGAAACAGAACTTTCTGGCATGTGACTATTTTGTTCTGTTATTTTAAATACAATAGTTAAAAAAATTTTCCCTTAAAAAATACTTTTAGAAGAGCTAATACTGGAATCTGTATTCCCTTTTAGTTAAAAATAAACCCAACTTTGATAGTACAGTCATAAACCTAGCAGGATTTTAGTTTGGTTCAGTGTTTGGAAGGATGATCAAACTCTGAGTTTATTTTTTCATAGGTTTTTTCCCTCCTACAGTTCTTCCCACAGTGGATTAACAACAGACATTTGAAGTTGTACTGTTTAAATATCTTTGAATTATTTTTGTTTAAAAATGTCAATGGGTACGATAGGAAAAGTACATTTTTTTTCCTGTAACTTCAAAACAACTGAACAGAACCTTTGGAATGAAACCAAGAGTTGAATGTTTTAGCTTTAAGAAGATTTTCTTTTCTGAAAAATAATGAATGAGTCTCTTTACAAGTTTAACTATTTCAGGTTTCAATTCTCTGACTTCCAGTATTCTATTTTTAAAGTAATATTTCGTGAATAAATAAGCATTAATTTTCCTTTCTCAGTTACTTCTCAAATCAGAAGTTATATAAAACTTCAGATGCACATATACAGCTTCTGTACAACAAAATATATTTTATTGTTGTTGTTAATCCTCACTTGAGGATATTTTTCCATTGATTTTTAGGGAGAGTAGAAGAGAGAGGGAAAGACAGAGAGAAACATCGATGTGAGAGAAACACATTGATTGGTTGCCCCTGCATGAGCCCCAACCAGGGCCCGGGCCTGTGAGGAGCCTGCAACCAAGGTATGTGCCTTTGACCAGAATCAAACCCGGGACCCTTTGGTCCACAGGCCGATGCTCTATCCACTGAGCCAAACTGGCTAGGGCCATAATGTTTTGAATCATGTAAAAAGTGTTCCATTTTGTTAGTGGCTGCTTCATTCAAGTTGGCATTAATGAATGGCAGCCCTTGCGGCTAGCTTGCAATGACCAGTGGGATGAGAAGGACATGTTTTCTACTTGCTGTCTTTGGGAACTGAGAACAGGTCCATCCTTGTGATACCTCTGGAAGGGGAACAAATATGTTCAGGGACTTTTATCTTAGTAGATTGCCAAAAATGATGTGTGCAGGCTGAGGGGCATATTAGAGACTGACTAAGATCCACAGTGTCTGAGACTTTGTGTTGAGACAGTTAACTCCTAGGGTCTGCTTTCAGACACAGCAAGGGATGCAAATCAGACAGGTCCATGTCAGCCTTCTGTTTGAGGAGTCTGAATTTGCAGGGGCCTCTGGGAGGACTCTGCCATGTCTTCCAGGACCCCAGGGCTTTCCAAGGCCATCAAAGCTTGCACCCACTACAGAGCAGCAGCACAATCTCTAAAACGCACGCAGTCCTCGGTTCAGGGTGCCTCAGGTGAAACTTTCTCAAGTCTTCATTTGTGGGAAAGATGAAGCAGGGGAAGCTGTCAAATGTGCAAATGCTGGTTTTAAATTAAAGTGACTTTATGAAATCATTCTTAAACATTTAAAAAAATATTTTTATTGATATCAGAGATGAAGGGAGAGGGAGAGAGAGAAACATCAATGATGAGAGAGCATCATTGATTGGCTGTCTCCTACACGTCCCACACTGGGAGGTTGAGCCTACAACCCAGGCATGTGCCCTGACCAGGAATCGAACCTATGACCTCCTGGTTCATAAGTAGACACTCAACCACTGAGCCATGCTGGCAGGACTTAAACATTTGTAATGTATATTGGCTCGTTTGTTTTTTTTTTCAAATTGTCACCTTGATGATATAGTCAATATTGGTAGATGTTATATAGGAGAACAATACACCATTTTGTATTTCCATTCAAAACTTGTATTTATAAGGCAAATGGACTCCTTTTTTGGTGAAGGAAATTTGTAGAGATAAGATGAATGGCAACTATCACTAAAAGTTAAATGGTGACTCAGTTGATAGGTGAAGGTTATCAGAAGGAAAATATGGAATGATAGATTAGTGAAGCTGTTGATGGACTCACTTTGTTTTTTATTTCCTGAAGCCCTCTTTGTACTCTGATAAAACCAAATTTGTGACAAAGTGCTATAATACAAAATATAATTTGGTGGGGAAAACATTCTTATTTATTTCATAGTATCCCAAGTGACTCTACTGAATATGTGTAATTTATGAAGTGAGATGAAAATAACAAACTCTTTCAATGTAAGAATTTGTTATTTTTATTGATCATAATTGAATATTTATGATTGCATAGAAATAAGGAGTGAAGTGTTTAGAATTGTATCTCAAAATGATTAATCTGGTATCATCTGTGCTAAGAAAAGAGACAGTCCAGGAGTGGAAAAAGCAGGTTCATTTTTAGCGATAAACATTGTTTTGGAAGTTAGTATTGGACATTAATAAGATAGACATGTTATAGAATGAAAAGACACCAAAGTTCTAGGTAGAATTTGCTCTCTGACTAGTGACCTTGGCAAGTCACTTTACCATGCCAAAATTTAACTTTCTGATCTATAAAATAAGAATTAAGTCATCTGTATCACCTTTAAAGTTCTAGAACAAAAGTTTTTTGGGGGAAATCACAACTTCCCCCAAACAGATGAAATTGTCTTCTATGCTTCATAAGACAGACCACAGCTTCCTCTACAGCCTTGTAGGAATTTGAAGTACCAGCACCTAAGCAGGCTGCTCTGCAAAGTGGGAATCTACCTGCTTATCCACCCACCCTCTCTACGCCCTCCTCCTGAACTCTGTGCTTCAGTCATTCTAAACTGGTGACTGTTCCATGGTCCACCTCCACCTGGGCTTCCAGATACCTTGCCCACTGCCTGTGGCCCTGGTCCCCTTTATACTTGAAAATACAACATTAACACACTGTGGGGGCGGGGAGGTTAGGGGATGGTGGAGAATTTCCTAGCAGTGGTATCAGGAGGTGCCTCTGGGAGCTCCAGGTACTGTGAGGAGGCTTTAAGGAAGCGGGCATGGGGGTGGGGGTGAGGGCGTGGTTTCAAAAGCATGGGGTAGGCCCTGGCGCTGTAGCTCAGCTGGTTAGAGCACTGTGCCTATATGCCAGGTTGCCACTGGAACCTGGAACAGGGCATATACACAAGTTAACAAATGAATGCATAAATAAATGGAACAGCAAATTGATGTCTCTCTCTCTCTCTCTCTCTCTCTCTCTCTCTCTCTCTCTCTCCACCCCCCCCATTCCCCTCTCTCTCTAAAAATCAATCAATAAATAAAATTAAATACATAAGGCCTGGGTAGAGGCCCAAGGCCACATTTAGCAGAGTGATGGTGCTCCCACTTCAGCTCTTCCTGCTCTCTGCTCCATCTCCATGATGTTCTATGCCTTGACCTCTCCCTCATCCTGTCCTGCATCTCCCCTGATTGCATGCCATTTGCCTGGGCCCTAATCCACTCCCTGCACTACACCTTCAGACACCTCTGTGGTCCCTGAAATCTGCATACCTGCATGGGGTGCCTCCTGGAACCCTGCCCCATCCAAGTTGGTGGGGCTATTTGCCCTGGTGCCCACATTAGGCAATGGGACATTAGGGTTCTGGCAATATGAGCCAACCAGACCTTCACCCAACAGGGGAGGGCCTGACCAGGTGTCCATCACTGCAACCTGGCTCCACCCATAAGACCTCCAACCCAGTGCCCTGCCCATAGCGCCCCACTCAGACGACTGCGGCTTCAAGCCCCACCAGGGACACTTCTCAACCTTGGACTGCTGCCAGACCCCAAATCTGAGATCTCCACCTTGACCTTGGACTTCCATTTCCACCAAGATGGAGATCATTCCAAGATCTCCACCTTGCTGGTTTGTCTGGAGAGAAGCAGCCCCTCAGAGGCTACTGCACCCAGTAACCCCTGTGGTGGCTTCTTGGAGATGTACGAGGCTCTGTGTGACTACAATGGCTTCCCTTTCCGAGAGGAGATTCAGTGGGACGTGGACACCATCTACCATCGTCAGGGCTGCCGCCATTTCAGCCTAGGAGACTTCAGCCACCTGGGCAGTCGGAACCTAGCATTGAGTGTGGCTGCCTTGTCCTGCAACCTGTGGTTCAAGATCTTGGAAGTCCAGCATGGACTTCCATTTCCACCAAGGGCATCCACTTATCAACCTTCAGAGTGCTGTAGACACCTACCAACCTCCATGCCATCTCTCAAAGGCCACACTATCAAGTCAAAGGCAAATGTGGACCAGCACTCACAGGTTCCTGTGGCCAATTCTTCTAAGAACTTTAAGAGCCAGATGCCCCACTTGGATGTCCCCTCCATCGAAGGCAGTCAATGACTTCCACTCCCTGACCTCCTGGGACCGACTTGAGCCTGGTGTGGTGGCATAGCACCTTGGGACTCTTTTCATCTGGGGAGTTCTTCATTTTAGTGGGGCCTTTGAAAAGGACCAGGTCTCCCGGGACAGGAGGTGGGAGCCTCACGCCAGCAGGCCCCACAATGGGGTTGGTGGCAGGCCAAGACCCAAGCTCTAGAAAGCATTTATGGGCAACTCCTGGGAGTTTTGAACTGAGTAACATTCACACACACACACACACACACACACACACACACACACCCTGGGTCAGCACAGAAGGTGAAGCTGGGGGTGGAATGTGGGCCTCCTCCTGGAGTGGATCTGGTATGAACTCCCAGACAGTGTTCATGTACATTTTTAATAAAAATTATTATTGATAGAAAAGTAAAAGGAGGTGGATCATGCTCTCTTTCTTTTCTGGGCTCTTTTCTCTCTCCATACCAATCTTCTCGATATTCCTGCCATAGCTACCATCCCCATTCTTGGACAATTTTTCTTTTTTTTAAAATATATTTTATTGATTTTTTACAGAGAGGAAGGGAGAGGGACAGAAAGTTAGAAACATCGACGAGAGAGAAACATCGATCAGCTGCCTCCTGCACACCCCCCACTGGGGATGTGCCCACAACCAAGGTACATGCCCTTGACCGGAATCGAACCTGGGACCTTTCAGTCCACAGGCCGACGCTCTATCCACTGAGCCAAACCGGTTACGGCCAATTTTTATTCTTTAGTCTTGGTTTAATCCTGTGAGCTTGCTGTAAGACACTGGAAGTCATGGTGCCTAGGTTCCAATTCAGAGTCAATACTTTTAATAACAAGCTACTTTGGGCAGACTACTAAGCTTCTCTTTTCTCATCTGTAAAATGGGAATAAGGACCTACCCCTGAGGGTTGTAGTAAGATTCAAAGGAGATATTACATGTAAAATGCTGGTTATTCTGTATCTGCCATATAGTAAACACTCCTGAAGTGATTAACAATATCATGAACCCCAGAGCTATCTATGTTTACCTGCATGATAGCATGTATCTCCTTGTCTTGGAATTGGTTGGTCAGTTTTCTACATACACCCACTGCCACCTCCATATCCCAATTAGGCCCTACAGTCCCTGAAAACAGAAACTGGGTCTTGTTCACTGCTGTGTTCTCAGTGAATAAAAATTAGTCTATCTCATGGTGGAGGCCAAATAAGTATTGAATGAAAACATGATTATTCCACTTTACAACCTAATAAGAGAAATAATCAGACAGAATTATAATTCAGAAATATAATCTATAGTCAATCAGAGCAATGTAGGAGTTAATTTTTTAGCAAACTAGAACTTTTGGCACAACAACTCATTTGGAAAATAATTATGGTATTTATGTTAATATTTTGGTCATTTCAGAAGACTACTCAGGTTTGACTTTGCTCACTAGGAAACTGTGCTCTTTGGTGATTTTTTCTTTGCAGACTAAATCAATGCAGCTCTATATTGATAAAGCAAGCTGGTGATATGCCCATGTAGTCTTTATTTTGAGTCTTATTGATGACGGTAATAGAAGTTGATAATCAGATTTTCATTTGGCCAAAGTAGCCAAGAAAATATTCTATTATCTTTTGTCTAAAATCTAATAAGTAATTCAGGACCAAGAAGGCAAATTGTGAAAAATTCCATAATGAAACAATTTTTTTTCTATTACAAAATTGTCAGAAGCTTATGCGGATTCATTTTGAAGGCATCAAGGTTTTACGAAAAAAGAAGAAAATAAATACATGATCTGTTTTGCCATTAGGAATTTGAATCCAGGTTTCTTGTCTCTCGTTTTCTTCCTTATAATATAAACTTTTGCCCAAACCAGCTCTCCTTGTGCATTGCCTACAAGGTGAATGTCACTGCAATCCCTGGGTCATGAGAAGATTTGGAGCCCTCTTCACTCTGCATCCTCTTCTCAATCCTCCTATTGGTCATCAGCTATCTTGTTCTTGAAGAATGCCCTCTCTTCAACTAAAGTGCCACTACCAAAGGTAGCAACCTGGGGGCCATTTATGAATAGATGTAACTGAAATCAGGACAAATCTGTAGTAAGTTTCTTTCCCCTAAGATGTTGAAACTGAAGGACAACACTCCATTGAACACCAGGTGGTCATGAGAAAAAAGCATTCTTTGTATAAAGGACTTAAAAGGAAAAGGGAAACAAATAAATACATAATTTGCTTTTTAAAATTACAATTTTTAGAGTATGGGGTTTTTAAATGAGTCGTTGGTGAGAAAATAATTATAAATAAATAAAATATATGAAGATATTTTAGAATTGAAAGACAACGTTTATATTTTTGAGCCACATAGTGATTTAATAATAGAGGAGATCACCACCTACCCCGATTCTTTAAATAAGCATTCACTTACTTCAGTGATTGTGGCTTAGTCAGATAATCTTGGAGTACTTTCCATGATTTAGTCAGTGATATTGAACAGGCTCAAAAGCAAGAAAAGAAGGGAAACTGTATAAAGTAAATAAACTTAATGAAGCAGAAGATACGTGTACCCAGGGAGTTCAACAATTTAGAAGATTTGTCTGACTTTTTTCAATTCCAAAAGTAATCTGTGTTGACCATAACAGGAAACTAATCTTCCAAGTTAGAGAATGTACATGTGTGTGGTCAAAACCTTCTTTTTAAAAATGCAGTGAAAGATGTAAGAGGTCCTTTGAGGAACTCTAACTTTATATATTGTCTCTCTTCATTATGTCTCTGAAAATGTTTTAGTCAACTCAGCTATATAAATGCACAGTCCTTAAAAAGGGAGTGTGCATAAACTATAGTGTTATACAGAGCAAAGTTTTGTATATAGTCACCATTGATGAAACATACTAGCAATTTCTGTTTTGGACCTCATTGAAGAAAACATAAGTTAATGTCCACTTTCTCATTTGGCCAAAGTGTCCAAGGAAATACACCATTGTACATTTCCTAAACGCTAACAAAATCACAAAATTGTTTAAAGCCCTCAATACAATACAATTATTCCTCTTGTCAAGGTTTTAGTGATGCCCAGTGTATTGTGACAGCTTGCAGATGAGAACAAAACAATCTATATTTTCATGGAGTCTGAGATCCTAAACATATAATAATTTTTCACTGAATATAGGAAAGAAAAAAAAATTTGGCTGGGGTAGAGTGGATAGGAGTGACTTTAAGTGAAGGAATAGGGAGAAAAAGAATGCAAACTGGCAACTAGTTAATTAAAAAAATGATGTCAGGATTTTTACATTGGAAATATGCACTCCTAGTGCTTAAATAGCAGGGAGTGCAGATCTTATCAAGACTCGGGGACTGTAGTTGAGGTTAGATGAATGCTTACCATGTGTGACCAAGTGGGAGGAAACTGTGGTGAGACAGGGAAGGGGAGACATAACTCACTTTGTGTCTGGTGTGATGATGTTGAATCTCTTTAGCAATGATTTCTGTGTTATGTATGGGTTATGGGAGTTTGATCTCGCTCTATGCCAGCTGCAAAGAAATGCCTTTTGGCTCAGATTAAGTTGTGATCACTTCACTTTGGCACCTCTTCACTGGTGTCAGCATTTACAGTCCACTCCCAGCCATGGCTGCAGCAAGTCTTCGAGATCTCCAGAGCTATAGCATGTAAACCCAGGTTGCACTCTGGCATTCAGGGAACTTGCCAAGTTCCATAAGGTAATGACAGCTAAATCATAATGCAGCACTTGACTCTCTATCCATGACCCATTTTATTACAGTGTCTCCATGGCAGCTCTTACAAGTTAATTGGGTTCATTACAGCAGAAAAGGAAACAGGAAGATAGAATGGGACAAAATACTTCCACCCATATTTTATGGGGCATTTAAATTGGAGGGAGAGGTTCTTGGCTTTTCCACAGACACTAAAGAGAAGGGAGACAGGCGGTTGGGGTAAGACTTCTCATACACTATGCAGATTATTATGATTAAAACCTCCTAAGTAAACGGTGCTGCTGGGTATCCTGTACATTTTGTCCTTTTGAAATCCCCAATGCTTTTGAAATGTGAAAACTCCAACTACTGGCCTATGAAACCCTAGAGAACCGGCAGACCAGAAAAGGAAACCTGGCATCATAAGAATAAACAATGATTCTGCTTAAGATGGATGTGAATTGTCAAAGGAAAGGTAAAATGCAGACAAATTTCAATCTCTCCAGACCCTTTCCAGTTCTGCTGCTTTGCTTTTTTCCCTCTGACAGCTCCCTCGAGTTTTCTGTCTTCTTGAGCAATTCTGGTAGCTGCGCTCCCTTCAGCAGTAGTTCCTAAGCCCCCAGTGTCTGCAGCATCTTTGTCTTCCCAAGGGGTTTTCATTAACATCCTTGCCTGTGATGAGCCTAGACTTTTTTCTTTAAAGCCTTTTTTCTATAAACCTAAGGGCATGCCTTCACATTTGTTTTTGCTTTATTTGATTGTATTTATTTAAGAGTTGCACGCTGCATTCCTGTACCTTGACTTAAAAGCTGTGACCCAAACATGGGCTTTGGAGACAGGTAGGACTGATGGCACAGCTCTGTGACTCTGGGCTTCCATTTTCCCATTTGCAAGATAGGAATATTCACATTGCATCGTCCTGTGATGATTGAATTATATAATGCCAAATACATATTAACTATTCAATAATTTTCAAACATTTTTTCTTGTAAAGAAGGAAATGAGATAAGTGACTTTTTTTCCAAAAAATCGATAGAATTCTCTGCCCTAAGCCATATTAGTTACTAATATGATATAAGACGAGGTAAAAGAGATGCATTTGACCTAGGTCTCTAATAACTAAGAATTCCTCAGGTTTGGCCATTCCCCAAACTGCACTTGTAATTCATATTTCAGTTCTATATCTATAGGTGAGAGATGTCAATTACCTAAGTAAAAATAATCTATTATCCTTACTGCCTTCTATTCACACTTCATGCTGTTTCTCTCGGTCTCCCCAAAGACGTATATTTCCAGACAAAATGTGCCTTTTCTATATGACCCAGACCTGATTAATATTCTTTTTCAATGAATCTTTTCATACACTAAAAAATTAATCTCTACTTAGCATCCACAGTGTGTGATTATTTGCAGTATTGGATTATTTAATCTTTTATATTATTCTCTAATAATTTTATGTTTTAAGTATGATTTGTGAATTCTAGAACCTGAGCTAAGGGTGCTGATGAAAGTTTTTCCTAAAACCAAAGGTTTGTCACAATGGTAATTGTTTGTTTTCTTGGCCTAAGACAAGACACATAATCATGATGAAAGGTGTAAGAATTGTATCGTAAATGATAATTAAACAAAACAAGCTTTCTACCACCAGGATTCCTGTGTTGTTGTTTTTTTTAAATAATCATGGCTCAAATCTTTCAGAATAGTTATTTTAATCCCAACTCTACTAGAGTGTTCTTTAGAGTGGGGCACACAAAACAATTCATTGGGGTGCAATAAAAATATTAGAATTCATCTTCAAATTTCTTTTTTTTATCTAAAAATAAGAATTTAGCTTTGCTGTACTTAGTAAATTAATTGTCACTGGTTCGTCCTCACTCCATTGTGGGTCTCATATATCCGACACCTGCATGTCATGACCTCTATGCAAAGTAAATTGAGGTAGGAGCACCAGCTTCACTGTGAGGAGGTGTTAACAGTGGTGTCTTCATTAGATCATATGGTCACCTGTGAATATTGCAACATAATACAGTTTTCATATGTTTCTGGTTATGTGGGTTATGGTTATCACTAAAACACATTCCACACAAGAATGTGACGCTAAAATTATTCCTTCTGTTAAACTGCTACTATAAACAATATTATTACTGTAAACTCAATGGATTCAAAGAGAAAACAGCACAGTGTACATTTTCTACTATCAATAAAGCTCTCTGTCAGCAACAAAACATGGTAAAAACATTAGTCTAATATTCTCAGTCAAGTGGTCAGCAAAAAAAAAATTATCAACAAGGCTACATAAAGTGGATTTCCATCTACCAGCTTTAACTCGAAACTTTCATTAAGTATATGTTGTGTGGTGAGCTATTAATTAATGATAGAATGAAGCTATTACGTTTACCTACTTCAAAATATAATTTCCTTTTTATTGCTTATTATCAAAGCATTTTTATTTTTTTGTATTTCCTAATGCATGTAATTAGTATGGTAGTATATATGTCATTTATATATAAGTGAACACAAATAAAGAGTACATGCATAAAATTTCTTCATGAATAGGTGTGGAAGATCAAAATGTGGACACCAATACTCCACTAGGATATACATTTCTTACTAGATTGGAAGACTCTGGAAGGCAGGGGTCATAAATTATCTAGTTGGAGTCCCTTCATGGAGTGAGGAGTGGGGGAGTGAATGAATGAGTGGAGATTCCAAAGACTCATATTTCTGACTTTGGGCCCTTCAGCACCTGCACTGTTCCAGGCAGCATTCACTATAAATAACACAACCCCTGGATGCACTCTGCCCTGGAATTGTGAGAACAACAAAAATAATATCAGCTTTGACCTTGCCAGATAATGGAAAGGTAGTGTCTTCCTTTTGGTAAAAGTTCCATCTCTATCATCTAATGCTGCTTTTTGTCTGCTAGAAATGACATATTTATAAAAATACTAGAGGCTCGGTGCACGACATTTGTGCACTGGGTGGGGGGGGGGAGTTCCTCAGCCCAGCCTGTGCCCTCTCACATTCTGGGACCCCTAGGGGGATGTCCAACTGCCAGCTTAGGCCTGGGGAGCGGGCCTAAGCCAACAGTCGGACATCCCCCAAGGGGCCCCTAGTGCTGCTGCAGAGGCAGGAGAGGCTCCCACCACCACTGCTGCACTCACCAGCTGTGAGCCTGGCTTCTGGCTGAGCGGCACTCCCCCTGTGGGAGCACACTGATCACCAGGGGGCAGCTCCTGCATTGAGCATCTTCCCCCTGGTGGCCAGTGCATGTCATAGTGACCGGTCATTCCCCATTCAGTCAATTTGCAGATTATGCTTTTATTATATAGGATAAATAAATTTTCTTTGCTTTTGAAATGATATCTATATCTATGGCTACTTCTAGAGGTATAAATTTTACCTATTGTCTAAGACTCATAGTTCTTCACTGATTAATAACATTATATGAGAAGGTACACATATGGTAATTTATGACCAGTCTCTTCCATGACATTGAAGTTGGGTGCTCCATTAAATTCAACTCCACATTTGCTCAATTCCACCTACCCTGAGGTCTAGACTGCGATTCTTGTGAGATATGCAAACAAGTCCTTGTCTTTAATGAATCTATAGTTATACTGTATATATATATATATATATGTGTGTGGGTGTGTGTGTGTGTGTGTGTGTGTGTGTGTGTGTGTGTTTGTGTGTGTGTATTTATAAGGTTTTGGAGCCAGATATAGTTATATTTTTACAACTATAACTCAGGTTTGTAATTTTAGAGGTATCATTTTTTTGTGTACATGTGATTTGATATAGAATTTACCAATATTTATTAATTCAATATATACTGAGTGCTATTATAAGCCAGGCACTGAGAGGAGCAATAGTTTTTGTCTTTAAAAAGCTCCAAGTCCAGTAGGAAAGAAAGAAATACAAGTGCGTAGATTTCATACATTATAATTGATAGCTATTTGTCTATGAGCAGCAGGACTGTTCTTATTGATAATACAGAAAGTTAGTTTCCCAGATCAACCCTCTCTGCTGAAACATCCTAAAACTCCTGGATACAATATTAAAATTTTCTTATGAAAATATGATATAGGTACAAATAGAAGGATGAAGATTTGACATCTTAGAGACTTAGAAACATATGACTCCATCAGGTGATTACTCTAGAGAGAAGCCCATTTCATAGGAGGCATGAGATGAGTATGAAGTGTCTGGAGATGATGAGGAGACATGGCTGGTAGAAAGGAGTTGTGGCGCTAAAATGACTGCAGGGTCCCAATGTTAGACATAGGTTTAGAAACAATCTCTTCTCTCCAGGTTGAGAAATCACTCCCCTAAATAAGGAGTCAGAAGACTTCCTAACAGAAATTGCTGTTACCAATGACACCCCAGTATTCTCTGGTAGTTCAACTTTTCTTCATCTTTCCCTTCCCTGAAAAAACACACACATACACGCACATAAACACACACACACATACACACCCCTCCATAGAAGCATCTGGCACAATTCCTCTTTAATTCCTTTGACTTAAAAAAGGAACAAAGAAGTTACTGATTCATATTAGATTGAGTCTTGCAGGGAACAAAAGACATCCCATTGTTCATTTAATTATTCATTCACTAATTAAGCAAGGCACATTACTAAGTACCTATTATGTTATAAATTGCTTAACTGTCCCACAGTATCCAATCTCCCGTTCTTCATATTCATAATAGAACACTTTGGACTTTCCACAGGACACAAGCTTCTCGATGAGATCCTTGCTGTTGGTTAATATGAGCAACATGCATGTCACTTCCTTAGAAAAGAAGTTTCTTGCCCCCCCACTTTCTTCCTCCCTCTCCAGGTACAAGAATGCAGATGTGGTTCCAGTGAGCTAGCATCAACCTTTCACATGAGGACACTCCTGAGGCTAGTAGGGCAACAGGGCAGAAGGAGCCTGGGTCCCTGTTTGACCCTGAGGAGCACAGCAACCTACCTGTCCTGGACTTCCAACTCACATTGGACTTGAAAGAGAACAAAACTGTCTTGTTTGAGCAAATGTGCTTTTGGGGATCTCAGTCTGTATCCTAATGAGCAGGCCAACTTTGGATATGAAAGTATGGAAATCTGTGTAAATAGTTAATATCACATTTTCTTAGGTATGAAATGATTCTGCCTTGTACCATTACAGCTTCAGGTTTTATTCATACCATTTCCTCTCCCTGTAATGTCCCTTACCCAGGTGTAGAAATTCGATTTTTCTGTCAAGGGTTTGCTCAAATACGATTTACTTGCTATTTTGTCTCTTCTCCTGAGCCGATCCTATGCCTCTATGCTGTTCCAGGTAAGGAACTCTTCCTTCCAGTAAAAATAAACTCCTACTTGGTGCTTCTCTTACAACATTATTTTTGTCTAATAGAAAAACTATGCCTATGTTTATATATTCTCCTAGAGGCTTCACCGCAAAGACTATCATCATGTCACTAATTTTTCCATCTCCCTGACATCTAAAACAATGCCTTTAATCACACAATCCATGTTTGTGAGATAGTCATTGAATGCCAGTTTTATTCTTTGTGTACTTATCGGTCTAAAATAAATGTTTTGCACATTTAATCTGAAGAGATGTTCACATTTCCTCCTTTCCTATTTATCAAATGGAAAAGTAATTGTTACTTCAAAAATTTCAAGAGGCCTTTTTTTTTTTTTCCAATTAGTACTAGCCTGCCTTGAAAACGTATTCCAGAAAAACTGACTATTGTTAGGATAAGATAATTATGATTGTAATAACCCCTTTAAAAGAAATGTCAGCAGCTCCTGTTTCGTTTTTCACGTAATAGAGCTAGGTCCTATTTCAGCATGATGTTTTCAGGAGCCGGTATATATTTTTATTTTCCTACATGAATCTTTCATCCTTTTACTGTCATTTATTCTTTTTATGCAATTATCCTAAAAGGAAAGTGCTGGCCGGGCAAATGGGTTGTTGTCTGTCTCTGAAGAGACATTCATATCTTGTTGCTTAGCTTTCGAGTTCTGTGATCAGGAACCCTCAGGCCCATTTTTAAGGAGGTTTCAGGCTAGTTGAGCTTCGCTGTCTCCCAAAATGTCCAAAATGAGATTACATGATGGGCAAGATCAATTTACTAGAAGGTACTTAAGCAATAAATCTGGAGCTTTTTTGTCCAGTCACTGTTTCCTTCGAGCTCTGTGGCAGAAAATTAAGCCACAAGAGCTTTGACAAATTAGATATTACTACATCTAATTGTGTATGTTTAAGCTTATCACACTGAATCACAGCATTGTAACCGACTCTCATGCCAACAAGGCCTTCGTTTAATCAGCGCAGTGCCATTTAACAGCGATTAATCACCCAACTAAAATGTCATATTAAGGTCACAGAAACTTGAAAGCTAAAAAGAGAGAACATTAAAGTCAGCTGATAGATAGGGGGAAAGAGCACACTGTGCCCAGGGAAGTTCTGAGCGCTTTGCTTTGTTAAATGATGGTGGAACATCTAATGAGAAGGCGAGCTTAACTTTCAACTGAGATCAGAAAGCATTTCATTCACTAGGTTCAGATGGAAGCCATTCTGTCAGTTCTTCAGGGAGCTACCAGGGTTAAATAGGCAGTTTCTGCCCACAGAATACTTGAAATTGGTGAATTGGTGGTTCATTGTACAGATGGTTTGTATCTCCAGGGACACCACTTTATGATTTTTACTTGACTTATTCTTTGGGCTTTTTTGAGGAGGGAGCATTTTTTCCTTTGCTGTTACTTTTAAGAAGAAAGAGATCAGGTATAATGTGGCACTTAAGACAAGTGATATAATATCGTATTATAGTCAGTAACAAAATATTTATGAAAAGGTACAATGAGAGCAATTTGATGCACTTGCTTGCAAATGAGTTTTCATTTTTCAAAAAACTTTGCCAAACTGTTACAGGACAAAAAGAGACTAAAGATATTTTTCATTTTTATTTTATACCCTAGAGCAGTGGTTCTCAACCTGGGGGTCGAACAACCCTTTCACAGGGGTCGCCTAAGACCATTGGAAAACACATATATAATTACATATTGTTTTTGTGATTAATCACTATGCTTTAATTATGTTCAATTTGTAACAATGAAAACACATCCTGCATATCAGATATTTACATTATGATTCATAACAGTAGCAAAATTACAGTTATAAAGTAGCAACAAAAATAATTTTATGGTTGGAGGTCACCACAACATGAGGAACTGTATTAAAGGGTCGCGGCATTAGGAAGGTTGAGAACCACTGCCCTAGAGGGTACTGTGCAAATGGGTAGTCTGACAAGTCTGTGTTATATTCCTTCATGAGACAAAACTTATGAAAAATAGAAATCATTTTACCTGGTGGACCTAGAGAGAGGTTCCTTGAAGACCAGGACTCTGTGTCTCTCATGGCTTGTCCCTGGCACTTCAACCATGCCTGGCCCTAATAAATATTGCCTGACAGGCTGACTGATTCTGAAAACAGAGATGTGGTATATGGTAAACAAGCAAACAAACAAGGCACACCTGATGTCTCTCTTCATTAAGGAGTACTAGGGAATTGCCATTCAGCTTGTAGACTTCAAGTAGCATTTGAGAATATTTTGAAATGTGATAAAACTGACTATAATGACCACTTTTCAAACTTGGAATAAACAGCAGAGAGACTGAGAATAAGGACCACCTCTGATAGGGAGAATGGATTCCGTTTTCATACCCAGTGGCCTTATCAGCAGGGGAGATTCCATGTGTTGAGATTGAGACTCACTGAGACTGCCCTCTAGTTTGTTTGTTTGTTTATTTATTTATTTATTTTTAAAATATATTTTATTGATTTTTTACAGAGAGGAAGGGAGAGGGATAGAGTTAGAAACATCAATGAGAGAGAAACATCGATCAGCTGCCTCCTGCACACCTCCTACTGGGGATGTGCCCGCAACGAAGGTACATGCCCTTGGCCGGAATCGAACCTGGGACCTTTCAGTCCGCAGGCTGATGCTCTATCCACTGAGCCAAACCGGTTAGGGCTGCCATCTAGTTTATGCAGACCTATGTGGTCTGGTACTGGCAACATGTGGCTGTTGAGCACTTGAATGTGACTAGTCCAAGTTGAGATGTGCTACAAGTGTAAACTACATACTAGACTGCAAAGGCTTAGCATAAAAAAGAATGTAAACTATCTCATTAGTAATTTTGTTTATTACATGTTGAAATGACAATATTTGGGGTGTGCTGAGTTAAATGAAATATATTATTGAAGGTAGTTTCACCTGTCTCTTTTCATTCTTTTTAATGTGACTACCAGGAAATTTAAAACTGCATATATGTCTTGAGTTATATTGTTAATGGAGAGTGCTGGTGTATGTAGACCAATGAAGTGTCGCCTATGTTGGTATCATTACTGACCTAGACCAGACGTGGTCTGGTAACACAGCGTTGTAGTACTTCCTGACTCATTCCAATCCCCTAATCTGGGCTGTTTCCCAGAGCTTTCAGCTCTCAGTCAAAGAGCTGGAGTTGTTACAATACCAAATGGACAATAACGCTAATAACATCAACAGTGTACTTGACAATGAAAGTTCTACTTCTGGAAAGATAGGATTTGGCATTATTCAGTTTAAAGGAGAGAATGACAAAACAATTTAACAAACATCTTTGAGGACTTAATGAAACAAGCTAAGCTTGCAGCATGAAGGTTGGAGGTTAACTTGAATGATTTCTTAAGTGTCAGGGTTGTTTAACACTTGAGACAGGTTGTGACTCTTCTTTTTCTGGAGGGCAATGATAATAAGGTAGGGCCTCCTCTGAAGTCTCAGATAAGTATAAGATTGTAGAAGACAATTTGAGATAGCAACCCCAATATCAGTACTTATTCAGATACTTGGAGTGCTTCTGAAAGTTGGTGACAAGACCAGACAAGATCACTAGCCCTTTCAAACACAATGAGCCTCCAATTGGAGCCATCTTTAATTTCTCTCCTTAGATGTAATAAAATTCTCTTTAAAATGTATTATTATGTGACATCTCATCACTGTCATATAAAATTTGCATTTAAAATGTATCAAAATATTATATCTGAAACTGGATTGAAAGCCCCTCAAGATCTGAGTCTATTGTATTACTTTATTATTATATGCCTTTGTAAGCATAGAACTATAGTGTACTCATTAAATGTGTATATGTGCTATCAGACATGTAGTCATTCCAAAATATTTG
>NW_005370908.1:1027610-1034361 GCF_000412655.1 Myotis brandtii | reverse complement strand
TAATATGTTTAATAATAATAATAAACCCAAATGTCTGCACTTGCACTGTTTAGGTGGCAAAAGTAGCCAAAGCATAGTGCAAACCCCCATATTTCCAGTTTAGTCCAATATATGTATATAGCAAAAACTTCATAAGCAAATGCTGCATTTAAGTGTAATAGAATTTGGATTTTTTTCCAGTGAGATAAATTGTGAGATCAGTCTTCTGTAGGTTATCAATAATTTCTGTAAATATATCGATGTTTTAAAATCTTTTGCAAGTTAAGTTCTTCTGGTAGTATGGCTTCAAATGACTATGTGAAAGAATAGTCACTGCATGTATCAACTCGAGAAAAGCAAATGGAACCACCAAACTCTAATAAAAAACATTCTATTTAAACAGAAGTCCCTGATCAAGGTAAAAGCCTGTTTTATAACCTGTGATGCATTACCTGA
This sequence comes from Myotis brandtii, assembly GCF_000412655.1. Taxonomy (NCBI): domain Eukaryota; kingdom Metazoa; phylum Chordata; class Mammalia; order Chiroptera; family Vespertilionidae; genus Myotis; species Myotis brandtii. The sequence goes on along the minus strand of NW_005370908.1, from coordinate 1,033,926 downwards.
AATCTACAATGAAAATGACTTTTTGAGTGGAAGCCTTTGGGTTTTTGTGTGTTTTTTTTTAATGTGTCTGGCCTCAGTTTTCACAGTGTTTAGTAAACTTGTGTGCTGGTATCTTTGGCAGGTCACAGGTTTATTTTCTCTATATTTATATTCATGCATCAATTTTTAAACGGAAACATCTGAGTTTTCAGTGGCAATGCGCCAATCTCGATTGAGAAAGTAGCATTCACACAACACATGATACAATGTATAGGCGTGGCCAACATAACGTACATGCATATGCATCTCGAGTTCCTACCACAATAAGGAAATTCATCACTTATCTGAACGCATTTGGGTGTCCCTCCTCTCACCCTGGTGCCGAGGAAAAGTAATTTTGTTTTGGTCTTTCTAAAATGCCTCTATTGTTTCTTCTTCCTAAAGTGTCAGTTCCACATTCAAACATTTTAAACAATGCCAAGCTTAGTTAACTTCCAGACATTTACTCTACCTCTGGCTGGACGCGTCCTGTTAACTTCGGTGCCAGCACACAACTATTTGGCCTTTTATAAAGGTCACATATTTTCCTTCCAAGTAGAGTTGCCTTAGCTATGTCTGAAAACATGTGTATCCATTCCTCCAAAGGAGAGACTTACATTCTCCTGGAGGAAGATCCTATAGTGAGATCTTCAAGCTGTTGTTACTTTTCTGGGGGTGCTGAGTGGGGGTACTGGTGCTTTATAAAAGAGGACTTAATTCTTTCCAGGTATTGGTAAATTATTAGGCTAGAGCAGTGACCCTGGATTGGGTTTACCTCTATGCCTAGAAGACCATGGTGTTCTTGTCAGCAAACCATATGAAACCATGAAAAAATAACATCAATTTTAACATCTTCCGAACAGGTTTGTAGAATTGTTTCTTTAAATACTAGGAAAACCTACTATAGCTAGTATAGTGAACATGAAAGGGACAACCACATGCTTTTTCGGAGGATGCCAATGATATTTCTAAATGTCCTAAAAAAGAAAAAAATTTGTCCCTCCCTGTCCCACCCCCTGCCTCCCTGTGAATGAGTAGCCATTTCTTGGGCCAGGCAATTTAATTCTTAGTACTTTTATCAACACCAGAGGTCCCAGCCTAAAGCAGGGAACTTGGTTTTTTTTCCTTTTTATTTGTTTTCTTTTCAAGATATCGACGATATGCCCCTATCAAATGTACAGTTTAGTGAGATGGATGACACTTCACTAACTGGCAGTTCAAGGAAGTCTTACCCTGGCTTGTTTACATGAACACGTTTTAGAACAGCCATTTAGCTTCCCGCCGGCTCTGCCGCGCTGCCCAGCACGCAGGGGAAGAGCCGTCAGTGGGCCTACAGGTCGCTGATAAACTAACCCCCCATTTGGCAAGCAAGGAAGCAGCGTGATAAGGGCTCTGATTTATGTTTTATCTGTCACTAAGTTTTCAGCCGAGCTGGGCAGCCAGCCTGAAATGACTGGGTTCTGTTATCACCTCAGATGCCACAGGTTTCTTAAGTGAGGCAGAGTCTCTGGCGACTTTTGAAAAGAACTTCATTTCACCTCCTGGAGAAGGTTAGTAATGCTGCTTTCAAACGCCAGCGTCTGGCTCAGGAAACTCGGAGGCTGTAAACTAGCCTGTGGGGCTCAGTTCCAGGACCAGTTCTTAACCGCCCCAGATCGTCCTCTTCTGGAAACAAAACCAGTCTTGATCATGTAACTTTGGGAATGCTTGAGGTTTTAAAAAATTGAGATCCGTAAAATATATGTGTTAACAGGAAGATTATATTAACCCTTCTACCCCAATTTACCTAAAAAGAAAACTTTCTACAAATCAGACTCTGAATAAAATATAAGTTGAATTCAGGTAATAAAAAGTAATTGGAAGAAGAAGATAATCTATCTCCAGGGAGAAAAACAGTGTCAGCGGGTACAATTAGAAAGCAAAAAGGGTCCTGTTTACTTTGTGATGGATGCCGCAGCAGGGCTGGGGGGGTCAATGGGAGATTAGCCCACATAAAAGCCGGGAGTGTGTCCTTATCTAGTCAACTCACACAAGTCCCTGAATGAAAGGCCCCTGCTCCCTTTCCCAACCTGTTTCTAGTTGTTTCCCCCCAAGTTTAAATTGGCCTGTCGTTTTACAAGGATGGATGGGTATTATTTTTAAGCTTTTATTTTACAATGGAAGAATGTGAGTGTTTCACAAGTGAAATTTTCCCATGGAGAAGGGAATGGCAATGAATCATAAACCATGTAAATACTGCAAAGCGCTCTCTCTCTCTCTCTCTCTCTCTCTCTCTCTATATATATATATATATATATACATATATATATACTAGTACGCGCGCACACACACACACACGCGCGCACATATAGTTATGTTCAAATATCTTCTCTCCCAGTTGTGTTTTCTTTCCAAACATTCTAAGAAGAGGAAGGTGGGGGAAGGCCATTGCTTACAAGCTATCTTTTGAAAACAATGGTAGTCTATCTCCTGTATTCGCAAATGTAGAATTTTTTGGTATCTGACATGGACCCAGGGAAACTAAGTATTTCCCCTGAGGAATATCTTTCAGTGACATTCTTCCACCACCTTCTTTAGGGTAAAAGCCAAACTTCTTAGCATGAAAACTGGTTCTTTAGGAGCTGCCACTGTTAACTACCATTTGGCCTCGCCTCTGCCACTCTCCACCCAGGTCACACCAAAGTGCCTGAAGTTCCCTGAATAACCCCATGCTTCCCCTCTCCATAAGAGCAAGGATTTTAAAAAATGTACCAGTTTTGTTCACCACTGTTTCCCCAAGGCCTAGAATTTAGTAAGTGTCCAATAATTATTTGTTAATAGAATGATGCCTACATGCCATTCCCTTAGTCTAGAAAAGTCTTCTCCTTTCTTCCCCTGCCTGAATTTTCCTCATATTTCAAAACTTGGATCACTTCTACCTCCCACCTCCAGATCTGGAAAAGATGGAGCACTCACAGGGACTTGTGGCACCCAGGGCACCCCTTCCACATTTTCTGCATCGCATTGTAATTGCTTGTATCCATAAGCAGACAAACAGCCACTTAAGAGGGCTTGGGTGAGGTTGTGTTCCAGGTCTGTATGCCTTGTGTCTCGATGGGTACATGATGAGTTTAACTAGTGCCCATTCCTCTCCATGGCCAAAAGCCTACATAATGTGCTCCCCTTTAGCCCTCTTCTACTTCTCTCCACTCTCCCTCACCCTAATTTACTCACTCTGGCTTTCTAGCTGTTCCTCCACACACCAGGCATGCCTTAACCCTCCCACACTCTGTTCCTTCTGTCTGGATTGCCCTTCCTGCAGATATGGCTCTGCCTATAACTCCATCACTAGCTTTGTTCAATGAGGTCTACCCTGCATATGCTACGTAAAAACTATAACCCTACCAATCCCCTCTACACTTACTCTCTTCTCACATACAATAGAATATTTTTTCCTAGGTTCATTGTCTGTTGTATGTTACTCTACTTGACATAAGTTTCACAAAAGCAAAAGTATTTTGAATGTTTTATTCATTGAAGTATCTTAAGCACTTAGATTGATGCCTGGAAGACAGCAGGCAATCAATAAACAGTTGTTGAATCAATAAATGTTTATTGTATACAGATACACATCTACATACATTTATATATACTATTTTTCATGAACATTCTAAGCCAAATGACTGATTGATTTGCAAAATGAGCACAGGTTCAAGAGCATCTTACTCCCTTCTTTCCTTGCCTTTCCAACATCCCAGCCCCCTCACCCTCTCTGGGGAGGGAGAGCACCAAAGGCAGAACCAAAGGCAAAATTCAGGCTCTGATGAGGTTCCTGGCTCCATGCAGCCAAGGGGGAGGGGAGACACAGGTGGACAGTTATGTGTCTCTTTGTTTAAAAAAACATACTCCGTTTAAGAGTCCAGTGGAGCAGGACCAGCTCAGCAGCTCTGTGGGTGAGGTCTGGCCTCAAGTTCCTGAGCTTTCTTCTGTCTTTAGAAGCAGAAGATTAGAGTGTTGTTGTTTTTTTAAATCTTGATCTGCTTGTAGTGGCCAAGGCACTGATCATCTCCTCCTTGACATTCTTCCATCACTCCTTGTCTTCTTTAAGGACCCAGCTGTATATAATATAATAGGGTGCCCCCACAAAATGTATACACACGCTTCGAATAATTATTAAGGCCGTGTTTATTAAAATACATTTCATTTTCAAAATTGACCTATCAGCTGGCAAAACAATGTATACATTTTTGGGACACCCTGCATATATAATACATACTATTTAGATATATACATATATAAAATCAATTTCATAGTTGAATAGAGTCATTATCTACCTTAACACATGTCCTTTCTTTCCCTTAATAAAATCCATAATGAGGTTTTCACTGCTTTTTTTTAAGAGGCCAATATACTACATAATGGAAGCCACAGTCCAGTTCTTAATGTGACATTTACATTTTCCTTTTAAATAGAATTATTTGCCTTTAGAAAGAATACTTTCTTTGGCTCAAACTTCCACACACTTGCAACATCTCGCCTCATAAGCCACAGTTTCAGCCCCTGTGTAAAATCATGGCTGATATGAAATGGGTCTTCTCCACTTTTGATGACTTCATGAAAATCCTGTTGTACGCTCTTAAATTCCTCGGTGTATTTACACGACTCCTTGGTTGACTGTGAGAAAGACTGGTGCTCCTGGACCTCAGCTTCAGAAGCTTCCTCCTACTGGACAGTTGGCTATGAAGAGTTTGTATTCCCTATAAAAATATTGTCACTTTATTTATTTACCCACTTTTTTACCACAGATTTTTTTTTTTAACCACTAACAAGCACAACATGAAAATATTTATCTTCACTTTCTTGTCCTCATGCCGGCATGTTACCACTGGCACTGGGCATGGAAAAGGCTGTCACTGGGAGTCCTGTGTGCATTTCATTATTCTCTTCCCTTTGTGGTCCTGTCATTACAGAACCAAGATTGTCAAACTCTCCTGAAACGTGGCGATTTGATATTTCTCTTCAGTTTATTTATGGCTGGTCACACATTAGATTTAGAAAATACATTTATCATTTTGCTTTTGTTGTTTTTGATGTTCCTTTTTCTTTATATCTTGCTATGCCTTTTCTAATTTATTTCGTCCTTTCTATATTTTGCAGGCGTTTTTTACAGCTATTGATTAGATTACCTCATAGCTTCCTCATTTTGTATTTACTTTGTCTCTATTTACCTTTGTATTAGCATAATTAGAATAATCCTGATACCCAGTTCCTTTTCCTTGCTCCAGGATATCACACCCCATGCAATTGTCTTGGGTATATATGTGGTCTTCTGGATTTGTGTCTATTTGATGGCAGCCAAGTCTGTTGGCATGGCCTAACTCCACAATAGTACATCTAACAACATGTATAACTATTATGCACAAATGGGATATATATTGTTTACAGCCATAAACCACTGTTTGTAATTTATAACAAGACTTTTGCATGTACTCTGCTAAAGAGAGCTTTTTCAAAAGTGACTTAATTATTTTGAAAATATTTTCCATTGTAAACATACTATCTTGAGGAAAAGGATGTCTGGGCTTTGGGCTTTATATACAATAAAAATAATAGTTCATTTGGGTGAAACATGGCCAAACGTAGGCTCAATCAAATAGTATCATTAATATCAACATTAACTGAATATCCTCTGTGCATATTAAGCAATGGCTTGGTGTTGACTTTGCTGGGGCCTTGAGGACTGGGTAGAATCTGAAGAATAAGAGGATGCTATATATTCAATTTCATTGCCACAACTCTGTGAGGTTAAGTATCTTTTTTAAGAAATAAGTTTTTAAAATAACTTTACTCAAAGTAATTTGTTTTGTTTAGTGAAAGAATTATAATATACTAGAGGCCTGGTGCATGCAATTTGTGCACTGGAGTGGGGTGTCCCTCAGCCCAGCCTGCACCCTCTCTAATCTGGGACCCCTCAGGGGATGTCTGACTGCTGGTTTAGGCCCTGTGGGATCGGGCCTAAACCAGCAGTTGGACATCACTCTCACAATCCAGGACTGCTGGCTCCCAACCACTCGCCTGCCTGCCTGCCTGATTGCCCCTAACCGCTTCTGCCTGCCAGCCTGATCACCCCCTAACCACTCCCCTGCCAGCCTGATCGATGCCTAACTGCTCCCCTGCCAGCACGATTGCCCCCAACTGCCCTCCCCTGCTGGCCTGGTCGACCCTAACTGCCTTCCCCTGCCAGCCTGGTAGCCCCTAACTGCTCTCCCCTGCTGGCCTGATTGCCCACAACTGCCCTCCCCTGCTGGCCATCTTGTGG
>NW_005370908.1:1008319-1027541 GCF_000412655.1 Myotis brandtii | reverse complement strand
TCTCCTTATTGGCTGTGGGTGCCACCATCTTTGAGGGTGGGGCAGTCAATTAGCATATTCCCTCCTGATTGGCTGTGGGCACTGCCATCTTTGTGATGGCGTGAGGGTCAATTAGCATATTCATTCTTTATTAGATAGGATTCCTCTATATTAATACATACACATTTATAAATTTAGTAATGAACTAAATGTCATCCACCTGATAATGCTACTAATATGTTCCTAGAGACAAGACTGGTACAATTTTAAAGGAATGAAGGGTAGGTTACTGAAAACTTTATAAACTGGGCTGCATCCATAATGACCAAGCCTGATGGATTGCTGTGCTGGAAGACTGTGGGTAAGCTGGGGCCTTGAGGACTGGGTAGAGTCTGAAGAATAAGAGGATGCTAAAGAAAAAACAAACAAAAAAAGGAATCTCTGCTTCACTGGTGCAGTTGTAACATTCCGGTTTGTAGTGGAAAGTGTTTTGATTTTGTAATAAAATGTACACTGGGATAATATGTTAAACTCTCCTCCTTGATCGTCAATGTGTGGAGACCTTGAGGTCATTTTCTCCACTCTACTGGACTGGACTTCACTCAATACCTCAATGGAAAGATATCAGAGACCAAGCTGTGGGTTAGGTACAAGAGAAGCTAGGATTGAAGAGAAGTGAGTTAGGGTTTTTTGCATTCCTAGACTCAGTTGCTTGGAAAGGAAGTTGGAGAGGTACTAGGTAGATCTTAGAGCTGATTGGATTGCAAAGCTCAACCTGTGTAGGCAGTCAGGCATCAGTACCCAGAAGCCCCATGCAAGCCATGAGACTATTCAAGCTCCTTTCAAGGACACAGCGAACATCACCTGTCCCTCGTAACAGTGACATCTGCTCTCTCTATTTGTTCCTTCTTTTTGAATGTTGAACATATGGTTTAGCCTAAACATTACAATGGAAAAGTGACCCATCATAGACAAAGATTTTCTCTTTTCTGAAAATACTCATATGTGCTGACTGTTATGCCTAAGCAAGAGGTTGTCAAAGGCACAAAATGAATTGGAGGTTAAAAGCTCTCCTGTCTCAAGCCCTTGCCCAGCAAGCTCCCCATCCCCAGCACAGACAGAGGTCGCTCCGCCACAGGCACAGACAGAACCTTTGGCTGGTGTGCATGCTGCCCCTGACACAGACAGAGCTACAACCCAGTGTGTGCTACACCCCCAGCACAGACAGAAACTTTGGTCTCTGTGTACTCTGCACCCAGCACAGACAGAGCTGTCACCAGCATGCGCTCTACTCCTAGGTCAGAGCTGCTGGTGCAACCTGGTGTGCCGAGCCACAGGTTACAGGACCACACTGCAAGTGCACTGCCAGAGGGACCTATGGCACCATCCCACCTTAGGGCCTGGGGCCACAAAGCGAATTCCATGCCAGAGGGCTCTGGGCCCACACACCAGAGGGAACTGTGCACCCACACCCATCAATCACAAGAAATGGATAACTGAGGGATCAGAACCATGGGAGAAGGGTGTAAAACTAAGCAGAGACAATAAAGGTGTGAAACTCAAGGCAGATCCAGCCCCCCAGGGCTAGAAAGTCCAGGACCATTGCACTGCTAGGGAATTCAACCCCTTGCACCCCTAGCAGGAAGCCCAGGGCCAGAAAGAGACAACAAAAGTGGGGAGGCAAAGAAACAACCCCCAAAGGAAAGATAAAGAGGAATTGCCAGAAAAGGAACTAAATGAAGCAAAGGCCTGCAATATGTCAGAAAAAGAACTCAGAGTAAGGGTCATACAGTTCATAAACTGGATGGATGAGAAAATTGACTTATGTAAGAATCAAGAGGAAATAAACAAAGATATAGCTACAATAATAAACATAATGGAAGGTTTCAACAGTAGATTAGAATGAGTGGAGGATCAAATTAGTGAATTAGAAGATAGGGCAGTGAAACACAACCAATCTGAACAGCAATTGGAGAAAAAATTAGAAAGTAGGAGAGCCTGAGGGAGCTTTGGGACAACATGAAACAAAGTAATATACATATAATAGAGGTGCCAAAAGGAGAAGAGGAGGAGCAAGGATTGGAAAACCTATTTGAAGAAATAATGACAGAAAACTTCCTTGATTTGGGGAAGAAAAAGTCACACAGCACAGAGAATCCCAAACAAGAAGAACCCAAAAAGACCACCAATGGCAATGGCAAATGTTAACAACAAAGAAAGAATCTTAAAGGCTGCAAGAGAGAGATAGAGGTACCTACAAAGGCTCTCCCATTAGATTATCAAATGATTTCTCAACAGAAACACATCAGGCCAGAAGGGAATGGAATGAAGTATACAAAGTGATGCAAAGCAAGGGTCTGAATCCAAGAATACTCTATCCAGCAAGGCTATCATTCAAAATAGAAGGAGAAATCAGCTTTGCAGACAAAAAAAGACTAAGGGAGTTTATCACTACCAAGCTAGCAATGCAAAATGCTAAAGGGACTGCTGTAAAAAGAAGAATTTGAAATGGAAGAAGGAACACAGGCATAAAGAATAGAAATGGCTACAAACAAGTACCTATCAATAATAACCTTAAACATAAATGGATTAAGTGCTCCAATCAAAAGACATAGAGTGGCTGAATGGATAAGAAAACATGACCAATATATATGCTGTCTACAAGAGACCCACCTCAGAACAAGGGACTCACACAGACTGAAAGTGAAGGGATGGAAAAATATTTTCCAGGCAAATGGAAATGAAAAAAAAAAAAAAGCTGGGGTAGCAATAGTTATATCTGACAAAATAGACTTCAAAATGAAGGCCGTAACAAGAGATAAGGAGGGCCACTTCATAATACTAAAGGGGTTGATATAACAAGAGGATATAAGTCTGGTAAACATATACACACCCAATGCAGGAGAACCCAAATATATAAAAAAACTTCTGGAAGATATCAAGGGAGATATTGATAGCAATATGACTATAGTAGGGGACTTTAATACCCCACTAACATCACTGGATAAATCCTCTAGGCCAAAAATCAGCAAAGAAACAGCAATCCTAAATGACTCACTAGGTAAGATGGACTTAATTGACACCTTCAGAACATTTTAGCCCAAAGTTACAGAATATACATTCTTCTCAAGTGCACATGGAACATTTCCAAAGATAGACCACATATTGGGTCACAGGCAAAGTATCTCCAAATTCAAGAAGATTGAAATCATATCAAGCATGTTCTCAGATCACAATGGCATAATATTAGAAATTAATTACAATAAAAACAATAAAAAAATTCAAACACTTGGAAGCTGAATAGTATGCTATTAAAAAATGATTGGGTTACCAAAGAGATCAAAGAAGAAATTTAAAACATTTTAGAAATGAATTACAATGGAAACACAACAATCCAAAACCTATGACACAGTTCAAGCAGTCCTGAGAGGGAAATTCATAGCCTTACAGACCTACCTCAAAAAAAATAAAACAAAACAAACAAACAAAAACAAAAAACTGGTAATAAATTATCTAACTCTACAACTTTAAGAATTATATAGAGAGAAACAAGAAAAGCCCAAAGTGAGTAGAAGGAAGGAGCTAATAAAGATCACAGCAGAAATAAATGAAATAGAGACCAAAAACCAATGCAAAAGATCAATGAAACCAACAGCTTTTTCTTTGATAGAATAAACAAGATTGATGAACCTCTAGGCAGGCTCACCAAGAAGCAAAGAGAGAAGACCCAAATAAATAAAATCAAAAATGAAAGCGGCAAAATAACAACAGACCCCACAGAAATACAAAGGTTAGTAAAAAAAAAAAATACTATGAACAATTCTGTTCCAATAAACTGGTCAACCAAGAAGAAATGGACATATTCCTAGAAAAATATGAATATGACCTTCCAAAACTCAATCAGGAAGAATCAAAGAATCAAAATAGGCCAATAACTATGGAGGAAATTGAAGCAGTAATAAAAACAAACAAACAAACAAACAAAAAACTTCCAGGAAACAAAAGCCCTGAGCCAGACGGCTTCACAGGGGAGTTTTACCAAACATTCAAAGAAGAACTAAAATCTTTCCTCCTCAGACTATTCCAAAATATTCAAGAGAAATGAACACTTCCAAGCTCTTTTTATGAAGCCAGCATTACCCTAATCCCCAAACCAGATAAAGACACTACAAAGAAAGAGAATTACAGGCCTGATAATTAGAAGATTTTAGCATCTGATAAACATAGATGCTAAAATCCTCAACAAAATTCTAGCAGATCAGATCCAGCATTACATTAGAAAGATCATACACCATGACCAAGTGGGACTTATTCCAGGGATGCAAGGCTGATACAATATCCACAAATCAATAAACGTGATACATCAGATAAACAAAGTGATAGATTAAAATCACATAATCATATCAATTGATGCAGAAAAAGCATTTGACAAAATCCAACACTTTCTTGATAAAAACTCAGCAAAGTGGGAATAGAAGGATCATCTCTCAACCTAATAAAAGCCTTATATGACAAACCTACAGCCACCATCATACTCAATGGGCAAAAACTAAAACCATTTCCCCTAAGAACAGGAACAAGACAGGGATGCCCACTCTCACTATTCCTGTTTGACATAGCACTGGAAGTGCTAGCCATAGCAATCAAACAAGAAGAATAAAAGGTATCCAAATTGGAAAAGAAGTAAAACTGTCATTATTCGCAGATGACATGATATTGTACATAGGAAACCCTAAAGACTCCATCTAAAAACTACTATATTTAATAAATGAATTCAGCAATGTAGCAGGATACAAAATTAACACCCAGAAATCTGTTATTTTTATACACCAATAATGAACTCACAGAAAGAGGAACAAAAAAATGAATCCATTTACTATTGCACCAAAAAAATTAAGATACCTAGGAATAAACTTAACTAAGGAGGTAAAAGACCTGTACTCGGGAAACTACAGGACATTGAAAATGGAGTTAGAGGAAGATATAAACAAATGGAAGAATATACCATGTTCATGGATTGGTAGAATTAACATCATTAAAATTTCCATACTACCCAAAGCAATCTAGAGATTCAATGCAATCCCCATTAAATATCAATGGCATATTTCACAGACCTGGAACAAACTCTCCAAAAATTCATGTAAAATTTAAAAAAGACCCCAAATAGTCACGGAAATCTTGAGAATGAAGAACAAAATTGGAGGGATCACAATACCAGATATCAAGTTATATTACAAACCACTGTCCTCAAAATTGCCTGGTACTGGCACAAAAACAGACATCTAGACCAATGGAACAGAACAGAGAACCCAGAAATCAACCCAAACCATTATGCTCAATTAATATTTGACAAAGGAGGCAAGAGCATACAATGGAGTCACAATGGTCTCTTCAATAAATGGTGTTAGGAAAATTGGACAGATACATGCAAAAAATGAAACTAGACCATGAACTTACACCATACACAAAAAATAAACTCAAAATGGATAAAAGTCTTAAACTTAAGACAGGAATCCATAAAAATACTAGAGGAATCCAAAGGCAGCAAAATATCAGACATATGTCATAGCAATATCTTTACTAATATAGATCCTATAGCAATAGAAACTAAGGAGAAAATAAACAAATGGGACTACATCAAAATACAATCTGCACAGCAAAAGAAACCATCAACAAAAAAAACAAGAAAGTCCACTGCATGGGAGAACATATTTGCCAAGGTTATATCTGATAAGGGCCTAGTCTCCAAAATTTACAGGTAACTCATACAGCTTAACAAAAGGAAGATAAACAATCCAATAAAAAAAATGGGCAAAGGACTTAAAAATAGATACTTTTCAAAAGTGGACATACAGAAGGCCGAGAGACATATGAAAACATGCTCAAAGTCACTAATCATCTGATAGATGCAAATCAAAACTCCAATTAGATACCATCTCACACCTGTCAGAATGGCTATCATCCACAAACGACAAGTGTTGGAGAGGATGCAGAGAAAAAGGAACCCTTGTGTGCTGCTGGTGGGAATGCAGACTGGTGCAGCCACTGTGGAAAACAATATAGAGTTTCCTCAAAAAATTAAAAATGGAACTCCCATTCGACCCAGTAATCCCACTTCTAGGAATATATCCCAAGAAATCAGGAACACCAAACAGAAAGGACATAGGCACCCCTATGTTCATAGCAGCACAATTTACAATAGCTAAGATTTGGAAACAGCCTAAGTGCCCAGGACAGCATTATGCTAAGTCAAATAAGCCAGTCGGAGAAAGAGAAATATCACAAGATCTCACTCATTTGTGGAATAAAATGAACAACATAACTGTTGAACAAAAACAGATCCAGAGACAGAGAAGCATTGAACAGACTGTCAAACTTCAGAGGGAAGGCAGGGGAGAGTGGGGGTAAGTAATCAACCGAAGGATTTGTATGCATGCATATAAGCATAACCAATGGACACAGACCCTAGGGGGGTGAGGGCATGTGCTGGGCAGTGGGGGTGGCTGGGGAGAGGTAAATGGGGGAAAAAGGAACACATATGTAATACTATATGTAATACTTTAAACAATAAATAATTTAAAAAAAAAAAAGCTCTCCTGTCTCTTTAAGAGAGTTAGATAGCTATGTAATACTTTAAACAATAAATAATTTTAAAAAAAGCTCTTCTGTCTCTTTAAGAGAGTTAGATAGTCCAGCAGATACATAATGGGAAACATACATGCATTTCTACTTATTCTTGAATTGCTTTGGTGCTTTACAGCAAAGCAGGACTTTTTGATTCAGTCATTTGGATAAAGTAAAGTGGGATAATCCTAGTACAATTCCTGAAGATAAATTATAAAGAGTCTAAAGAGAAATTTATAAATGTAAAGAAAAGCATGTTAAGTGTACTACACTATATTCTCTGCTACACATATAAATGATAAATGGTACAGTTCGCCATTTATTTAGTTTGTCTCAGGTGTTTACTAATAAACCTCAGAATAGTGCAATGAGACATTTATTCATTTTTAGAATTTGAGGCATGAAGCAGCCACGAAATAAAGATAATATTCTAATACAAGTGTCAAAATGATGAACGATATCAGTATAGTAATATGTGCAGACACCAGACGTCATTGGTGTTGACAAGTTTGTGACTATTTCACTAGCAGACTATGTCTTTCAGGGAATACGGTTGGATACTTGGAGCTAGCCCTTGCTTGGATTCCAGCTTTTCCAGCTGTCACCTAGGAGAACCCCAGAGCCTCAAACAGCTACTCTTTTCTTTTCATAGAGAATGTAACAAATAATCTCTCCTACACCATTTGTGAACCTGAAGTAAGAGGTTACATGCTCACATCCCCATTTCTGAGTTTTGCCCAAGGATGTCCCTGCTTCTGCCCCTGTTTGGGGGGACAGATTTTGAAATATGTGTTGTTATGTATTTACATGCTGCCCCAGAATGCCTCATTAAGAGCTGGACCCTTTTTCCATCAACTTTATTTTTAAAGGAAATGGTTTAGAAATAGCCATGTGTTCAGTTGTTGCCAAGGATATTAGTGAGAAAACACCTAAAATATGTACAGCTGATGTCATACCATTGCCTAATAAGTTAGTACAAAAAAGGGCACAAAACCTCAAGAATACTTAATGATGACGGATATTTTATCATGCTGTAGCCATGTAAAAATAGTCTAGAAATGTTGCCAGAAAAGTTTAGGAACAAAATTCTTCACATGCTGTACAACATTATGGGTGTCCTGATGTATAAAATCTATCCAGATACCCAGACTGGAGACACTCAGAATCATCATTGAGACACTATCAATTTTAAAATAATATAAAAGGCTAAGTGGCCATCCGTCCGACTGATTGCTATGATGTGCACTGACCACCATGGGGCAGACGCTCAAGGCAGGAGCTGCCATGATGCGCACTGGCCATTTAAAAGTAAACTGCACCATGGACCTGGCAAACCAACACTTGGCTTGCCCCAAGTGGTACATAGGCCCTGCCACCACCCCAGAGCCACACCCCACCAAATCGCAGCCAACACTGCCAAGACCCGATGGCACAAAATGCAGCCCACAGCCTAGCGCAGCCCAGAAATGGTGGCTGTGGGCACCGGGTAATGATGTCACGTAGAAACACCCGACTTCCTCTCCCTAGTGACTAGCCTCCTTGGAGTTTCTTCAGCCCAGGAACCGACTTACTTTAGCCCAGCCCAGAAATGGTGGCTGTGGGCACCGGGTAATGGTGTCACGTAGCAACACCCGACTTCCTCTCCCTAGTGACTAGCACTAGCCTCCTTGGAGTTTCTTCAGCCCAGGAACCCGACTTACTTTATAGCCAGGTGCAAACGTTTTACAGTTTAACCAAATGTTTGTGAAGCGTTTCCCTATGTCTCATCTCATTTGATCCTCACAGAAGTCCTGGAGTAGGTAGATAGGAGACTCGGTAGAATCCTATTTTCTTTTCATTAGCAAGACATGAATAGCGATATTAAAATATTTCTTCTAATTATTTTCCTTTCAATGTGCACAAATCCATGCACCAGGACACTAGTTTTAAAATAATTCTCAAATATGCATGAAGGTACCAGTACTCCTGCAATATGCCCTATGTACCCCTCACTGAGTCACAGTAGCGAGCAACATTATTCAACACTTTTTTTCTTTAGACACCTCTCTCCAACATTTTTTAGGAGTATTTTACAAAATCTCAGACATCATGTCATTTTACCCATAAATATTGTCAGCATGCAATTTTAAATTCTAAGGACTTTTTAAAAAAATGAACCAACATGCCCCATGCCAACAAAGTTAACAATTGGTAAATATCATCTATATTTAATTTCCAGTCTGCATTGACGTTACCCTGATTGTCTTGAAAATGTCTTTCTACAGCTGGTTGGTTCCAAGAAGGATCCAAATAATATCAATAAAGACAAATACCACATGTTATCACTTAGGTAGCCAGGGGTGGAGGGGGCAGGATGGATAGAGAGACATTGGTAAAAGGGTAAAAACTTTCAGCTATAAGATGAATAAGGTCTGAGGATCTAATGTAAAAACATGGTGACTATGGTTAACACTATACTGTACAATTGAAATTTGCTAAGAAATAGAACTTAAATGTTCACACACACACATATATATATATATTCTGATAGATAGATAGATAGATAGATAGATAGAATGGATGTATCTAAGAAATAGAACTTAAATGTTCACACACACACATATGTATATATTCTGATAGATAGATAGATAGAATGGATGTATTATACATAAAGCAAATCATCATGATGTACACTTTAAATATTTTACAATTTTATTTGCAAATTATATCTCAGTAAAGCTGAAAAATAAGATCAATATACTGCTCTTTGTGTTATTCTTTTAAGTTTCTCTTAACCTGTAATAGTCCTCCTCAACCCCACTTGCTTTGTACCATTGATTTGATAGAGGGATTAGAGTGTCCTGAGTTCTGAATTTGGCCAGTTGCTTCCTCTTGCTGTCATCTCTGTTCTTTGGAGCTTTCCTATAAGCTGGTATTACTAGTAGATCTAGAGGCTTGATCACATTCAGGGACATGATTGATGGGTGGCACTGAGTACTTACTGCAACCAGTTATGAGGCACCTGCCTGGTCACCCTGCTTGGTATGGCTAAGACTAATCAGTGGGGCCAGATGGGGTCAGCCTGATTCTCCATGATGATGATCCCCATCACTTCACTTAATTTAACATTAATTCACTACCACTGCATAGATTCATTATTTCACTGCAGTTGGCAAGATAATAATTCGCTAATTCTGTCAGTTCTGGAATTCTTTTATAAAAGGAATTCTACTTTATCCATTTTTAGTTACCCAGAAACACAGGACTCTTTCCTTTATTGAGGTTCAGGATAATGTGTTATTTCACTAACAACCCCGAAGGTGCCCACAGTGGGGTTCTTTTTAGCATCATTATAAATGCAAAGATTTGTATATATATGATGCATTTTAATCCATTGCAGTTATTATTTTCATACTAAAATGATCCCGTCTTAGGCTAGTGGGAGCCCTTCAGGTATCTTTTATGCCCTTTAGATGCACTACTTTTCCCCTTTGATAGATTTCTTGCTTTCTGACATACCAAAGCCTCCCAGGCTCATCTTACACATTTGCTCAACCCATATCAGTTATTCCTCTAAGAACCCTTGGTTCTTGTTAGTGGGAAGTCTGACCACCAAAATTTGACTTTTGTAAGAAATACTGGCCTTGACTCACAGGCATAAAATTGCACACAGTTTCTTTCTTTCTTTTTCAAAATTGCCCAAATATTTGAAAAAGCTAGACATATAAAACTTTAAAGTGGATCTTTCAATATTTGGCAAGCCAATCTGTTACTTCTGTAACAATTTTTATGTAAAGTTGTAGACAGCATGAGTAAGTGCTTTCATTTATGCCTTTATAAATTTTTAAAAAATATTTCGGTTTTCTGTAACAGGAAAACACGTACACCAGTGTTCACTCAGCAATCTCACAATGTAAGTGTAACATAGCTTAAGGGATGAGCTTGTAAATCACATAATTATTTTTCTTATTTTTAATAATTAAAAAATTTCTCTAGATTCTGCTTTTTTTTACATTAGGAGTTTCTATGAAGGAATATTCAATGCCAAGATCTGAAATGTAGGCTTAAAGTAGGTTTCTAGCTATAATTTAGATAAGCCAAATCTATATCTGTAAAAAGGAATTGAAATCCAGGTTAACTGCTTGAAATTAGACACACACCATATGGGGCACAGCTCCCACTCCCCTATTGCTGTGTGTGTTCTTCGTTCACTTGAAAGAAGCCCCGATAGGTGCAGAACCAACGAAACAGAGGAAGGACTCTATTTTCATCTTTTGTCTGGACTTCTTTGCTGGTTCTGTGCTCTGGCTAAGACCTGAATGATAAGACTTTTGTACCAAAGAAAGAGTTTCTTAGCTTAGTTGTCTTCAGAAAATCCCTGAGCCTGGCATGCCAAGGGTTCTACTTCATCCAGACGTCTTTCAACAAAGTGCAATTCCTTAGTCAAGCAGTGTTGGATGATGTTTTGTTGATGCCTGTATGGTTTTGTGAACCAATGTCACCCCAATAAATTCAATAAAAAAAACAGCAATAAGATTAGACTCTTCCTAAATTTCCAAGTTCTACTCACTGCCCAAGGTGTTAAATTCTCCACCTAACCCTAAGATTTCTTTAACTTTATTTATTTTGATTACTTGAATCCCAATAGATATATTTTTTTAAAATATATTAGGTACATGCCCTTGACCGGAATCGAACCCGGGACCCTTGAGTCTGCAGGCCGACGCTCTATCCACTGAGCCAAACCGGTTTCGGCGCAATAGATATATTTTAAGAGGTTTTTTTTTAATTGAATTTATTGGGGGTAGCATTGGTTAATAAAATTATATAAGTTTTGGGTATATAATCCTATAATACATCATCTGTAAATTGTGTTCTGTGTTCCACCCCAAGTCAAACCTCCTTCCATCACCATTTACTCACCCTTTACTCTCATCCACCTCTCCCACCCCCCTTTCTCTCTGGTAATCATCATATTGTTATTTATGTCTATGAGTTGTTGTGTGTTTTTTTTGGTTAATCCCTTTACCTTTTTCACCCAGCGTCAAGTCTCCTTCCATCACCATTTACTCCCCCTTTATTCTTATCCACCTCTCCCACCCCCCTTTCTCTCTGGTAATCATCATACTGTTATTTATGTCTATGAGTTGTTGTGTGTTTTTTTGGTTAATCCCTTTACCTTTTTCACCCAGTCCTCTAATCCCCTCCCCTCTGACAGCTATCGGTCTGTTCTCTGTACCTATGAGTCTGATTCTATTTTGTTTTTGCTCATTAGATTCACATATAAGTGAAATC
The DNA here is from genome assembly GCF_000412655.1 of Myotis brandtii. Classification (NCBI taxonomy): domain Eukaryota; kingdom Metazoa; phylum Chordata; class Mammalia; order Chiroptera; family Vespertilionidae; genus Myotis; species Myotis brandtii. The sequence goes on along the minus strand of NW_005370908.1, from coordinate 1,015,664 downwards.
ATATAATAGTTGTCTTTCTCTAATTGGCTTATTTCACTCTCCAGGTCCATCCATGCTGTCGCAAAGGTTAAGATTTCCTTCTTTTTCACAGACTAGTAATATTCCATTGTGTAAATGTACCACAGCTTTTATAGTATATATTGCTTTTTAGAGCAAGAGGAAGGTAGAGAGAGAAACATCGATTTGAGAGCAATGCATCAATCAGCTGCCTCCTGCATGCCCCTACTGGGGATCGAGCATGTTACCTGGGCATGTGCCCTCACGGGGAATTGAACCCAGCAACCTTTTTGGTGCACCTCACAACACTCAATCTACTGAGCCACACTAGCTAGGCATACCACAGCTTTTTAAAAAAATATGTTTTCTTGATTTTAGAGAGAGAGAGAGATAGAAACACTGATGAGAGACAAACATCAATCAGCTGCCTCCTGCATGGCCCCTACTGGGGATCAAGCCCACAACCCATGTGCTCTGATTGGGAATTGAACCACTGACCTCTTGGTGCTTGGGTTGACACTCAACCACTGAGCAACACCAGCCAGGCCATAGCTTTTTTTAAAAAAATATATTTTATTGATTTTTTTACAGAGAGGAAGGAAGAGGGATAGAGAGTTAGAAACATCGATGTGAGAGAAACATCGATCAGCTGCCTCCTGCACACTCCCCACTGGGGATGTGCCCGCAACCAAGGTACATGCCCTTGACCGGAATCGAACCTGGGACCCTTGAGTCTGCAGGCCGATGCTCTGTCCACTGAGCCAAACCGGTTATGGCAAGGCCATGGCTTTTTTATCCACTCATTGACTGATGGGCACTTGGGCTGCTTCCAAATCTTGACTATTATAAATAATGAAGATAGAGGTGCATATATTTATTCGAATTAGTGTTTCGGGTTTTTTTGGGTATATACCCAGAAGGGGAATTGCAGGGTCATAAGGCAGTTCCATTTTTTATTTTTTGAGGAGACTCCATACTGTTTCCCACAGTGGTTGCACCAATCTGCAGACTTAATGTTACTTAGGGCTGTTAGGCACAGTGTAGTGCCAAACAATATTTTGGAATAAAAGTGCCAAATAATCTCATGAGCACACTCAGCATTAGAGGATAGTGATGGGTGAAACTGAGGTGGAAATGAGAGGAGGCGGTCTCCTCTGGTCCTCTCTCCATTTAATTTCAGTTCTGGGGTACTGGCTGGTCTAATACAGTAGTGTTGCCTGACTAAATAGAGGGGTCTGTATCTCCCCCCCCCTCTCTCTCTTTTAAATATACTTTATTGATACAGAGAGGAAGGGAGAGGGATAGTGGGTTAGAAACATCAATGAGTGAGAAACATTGATCAGCTGCCTCCTGCACACCCCCTACTGGGGATGTGCGCACAACCAAGGTACATGCCCTTGACCTGAATTGAACCTGGGACTCTTCAGTCGGCAGTCCGAAGCTCTATTCACTGAGCCAAACAGGTTAGGGCACTTTTTCTCTCTTTTAACTTCCTTTTAACTTCTTTCTCTTTTATCTTTATTTAGACCATTCACTTTTAGGTTTTTTATGGGCAATACTTTTTATTATCAATTGGGTCTCTTGTGACCTTCTGGAAATACTTGCCAAATTAAAGGAGGTTTGTTGTTGTTTTTCTCTTGTGAAAGCCAGCAAACCCTTCTATAACACTCTGTGAGACAGATACAACCCCAAGCACTCACCATAGATCAACTCACAACAGCCCTAAGTCCCATTCTATAGATGAGAAAATTGAAATGCATAGAGACTAAGTAACTTGCCCACCATCACCCATATGATTAAGGGCAGGGCTGTGGATTTGAATCCAAGCAATGTGGTTCCCACTAGCCTCAGAGCCACTCAAGGTTAGTTTGATATATAATTAGCTTCTGTGAGCTGGAGCTGTGAGGCTTACAAAGACCTGGAACTTTGTCTTGGTCTGAAGTTTAGAATTGGAACTGTGATAATAGTATAAAGCCATTCTTAGTTACTATAATGGAGTGGATTTCTTTCTAGAGTAAAGAAAGCTACCACTAGATAAAATTGATATATTAGGTTATCCTTGAAGGTAAATAAAGTGGAAAAGCATGTATTACCATTATAGCAACAGCATTCTACATCAGAGTTTCTGGGTTATAATTTGAGGGAATGCCAAATAAATATTGATAGGTAATGAATCAAAGGAATGATATTCATATTAGAAATTATGGATTAGAATCTGGACTAATCACAACCTAGACAGAAATATTGTAAACCAACACCATGAATCTAAGAAAACCATGACATAGACAAAATAGTTGATCTATCGCCACCAGCACCCTGCCTTCTACAGATTATTTTCTACGAAACTGGAAGTTACTGAAATCAAACCAGAAAGTCTACTGGACCTGAGACTCTGGGGATGCAGGAACATGGCATGTAGTTCCCCACAATCCTGTGTCTACCACCTTACCACTGATTTCTCCTGGGAATCGAGGTACTGCTGCTCCCCAATGCCATTCGGCTGTGTGGCACTGAAAAATTCCTGGTGTTGACTAGGCAAAGACCACCAACCTCTAGACAGCCTTGGAACCCAGGTCTCCAAAGGTGAAAGGTCACAGCCTCACCTCCCAGCACCGCCTTGGGTCTGTTTCTTATTACCAAATAATTTCCAGAAGGAGACCAGGCTAGGTCTAGTAGCAGTAGGGAGGGAAAGGGGCATGTGAGGAGAAGCGATATTCTCTGTGCAGTCGCTGGTGAGTGACTGACAGTGGGAACCACTGTGGTGTCAGGAGGCAGACAGTCCTGGTCGCAGGAAAGGGTGGCAGTTTGAATGAGCCAGATGCTCTATAGAGGACAGAACCTTACTGTGAGGAGATAGGAGGAGAGGAAGACCCTGCCAACAGAAGGGCCAGCAATTGCTCAGAGCCACAGTCAATGGGGCCTTTGACAGGCACAGTCCCAACAGAGCAGAGGTGAAAACCACCTTCATGTACCTGAGGTGAGGGACCACCGTTAAAAATAAATAAGAAACTCCGAATGTGTAAATCCGATATAAGCCAAACCATCTGGCTGAAAATGAAAACATTTTCACCCTCTATCTTTGGGAAAATTCTTACTCGAGTTTACATACAGGAAAGTATTAACGCACCTTTTGCCATGTAGTTTCTCCCCTGATATATGGCATTGATAATAGAAGCAGTTCAATGATACTTCCAGTGTTTGTGTAGCTATGTACATAAAAGGAGGTTGTGCATACACCAGAAGTGCTAAAATCCTGGAGTAACACCTCATACATTAGTGGCCTTCCACGGTGAACAAAGTCATTTTTCAGGCAAGTCATAAAGTAGCCTGAAAAACAAGCGTTTCAGTGTTTGCCCCAAATGAGGCAGTGGTCCCGGGACCGCCGTTCATCTGACATCATTTCTGACACAGTCAGCGCTGGTTTGGTATCTGATTAGGGCTCCCGCCACCGTGGTGCCAGACTTCGTCTTGAAGTGAGGTGGCGGAGGCAAATTAGTGTGTCAGAGTGACCAGAAGGTGAGAGTGTCTGCCTCACGTTTCCTCTGGAGAGCGTCAGCTGGAATGGCCTTTGATTCTTTCCAAGACAATCTATTGAAGCTATTTGTGGAGCTCAGTAATAGGTGAGGACCAGCGTCCCACAGGAAACTGAGCTGGCATCAGAAGGGAGGATGGCCTAAAGGATGCGGTGACATCTGTACCCCTTTGTGGTAAAATAGCCGAGTCATTTAAAGGCTGCATTGAGGTCTCCCCTGAAGAGCTGAATTCCTAAAGGCTGCATTTTCAACTTGGCCGAGCCACTGACCTGCTGCCTGGTTCTGGACAATCACATAAGCAATCTCCACGTCGAACTGTTTACCTTAAACAAAGGAAATGCTATCCGATGCTTGGGAAAATTAGGTAGAAAATACCAAAATGTGCTCTGAGATTTCTTGATGAAAGGATGGTATATTCCTAAAGGTATTGTTTCTGTTCCGTGATTTTTTTCTGCACCCTCCTCCCCCTCCTGGTCTGTCAGCTGCTACACACATTAAACTTATCACAACTCCCAACCCATTTGACTGCCACTTTCCAGGTAACCTTCTGGATCTGCAGATGGAAGACTCCATGGTGCCTTTCCTTTATTCAATTGAGGCAAAGTGCACAACATAATTTTGCAGACCTTAAAGTCAGACAGAAATACCCATTACTATCTCCTGTTTTCTATTGAGAAAATAGAGCAAAAGAATGTGTTCTTTGCACCAGACAAATGTGGGCTTGAATCCTGGCTCTGCCACTTACATATGCATAACTCATGCATGCATACATGCATTCGTACACACACACACAAGTGTGAACCAAGATCGTCACACTATACACACACGCACACATGAACACAGATGCTCTCACTAATGCATGCACACACAAACCCATTGGCACTCATATATACATGAAACTTATGCCCATTAAGCTAATTTTTTGCAGTGGTTCTGAGACTAGAGAAGCAGTTTTACATGATTGGCAGTTCTGCTACACTGGAGCATGCTGCCTTGCTCTCCAGGAAGGACATTTTCTTGTATGTCTTTCATCTAGCTCAGAAAACCATTTCTCTGAGTGTAGGGGCCAAAGTATCACTGTGGGGCCAGAAGACTGGGTTTGACTCCTGCCTCCACTACATAACAGCTATGTGATCTTGGATAAATTCCTAAGCACTTGTGCCTCTGTTTCCTCATCTATAAATCAGGAATAATAATAGAACTGATTTCACAAGGTTGTTGAAAAAATTAAATTCATAAGCTACTCAGGACAAGGCTTGGTACATGGTAAAAGCTACTGATTTGTTTGTTAATATTAAGGGGAGAAATTCAGCACAATTAGAAAAAAAGATTTCTTTCCCAATATACCTTTAATGAAATTTTCCATGTGTAAATGGGCGAATGAAACATCTTACTGTGAATTAACAAAAACTTTAGTGGGCTAGTTCATTTTAATGCCACCTTTGAGAAGGATGTGTCATTTTTATAGCAAATGTCAGGCCTTTCTGGTTTACCCATAGAGATGGTCAGATCGGTGCTCCAGTGACTTTCAGGAGAAATGAGAGACCATAGCCAGCTAACAGCCATATGTCTCTAGGCTCATTTCAAACTCTTCTCCTAAGAGATCAACCGAAGGACTTGTATACATGCATATAAGCATAACCAATGGACACAAGACATTGGGGGGGCAGGGGAAGGCCGGGGGAAGGTCAAGGCGGATAAAAAAAAGAGACATATGTACTACTCTTTGTAATACTTTAAGCAATTAAAAAAATTTTTAAAAAGAGTTTAATGGTAGACAATTATCTTCCTCTTCAGAAATCTGGGGGATTGGGTGGAGGCAATAACCATGAAGAAAATGGGTTCCACTGTTTAATATCTATTTTCCTGAATGATGTAATATGTAATAATTTGTTAGTTCTCTATTTCCTTCATATCCAAAAACCCTTAGATGTGGATCTATTGTTCTGAATTATATTTAGAATTGCTGTCTTCTCATCAGTAAATCAGGAATAATATAATTGATTTCACAATAAAACTGTTCAAAAATGTTTATTGCTTCTCAGATTTTTTTTCTAAAATTATGATATACTTTGGATAGATACATATTGCTTGGACTTGGGACTTTTGGATTGAACAATCTGCCTTATGATGGTGCTTAAAGAAGAGTGAGGACTGTGTGTTAAACAGTGCAACTAACCAATATTTAAATAAATACGAATTCCCAAATTAAGTCTTGGTTATTAATTCTGAATTATTCTTTATGACAGCCCATTCTAACCTTTATTTCAGCAAACTTAAGATATTCCATCAACTCATAGTGAAACTTTCTATTTGTAAAAATAATGCTCCTTTGACATACATTACTCTGGGACTACATGATAGTTTAATATGTAAATCTTTGCAGCTCTGATTTCTAAATACAGAAATTTATTTCTGTCTCTTCTAGAACCTACCATTGGTGGTGTTGCTTAAGGGTCCATTGCCCTTCACTTTGACTTAAGGAGATAAGGTGAGCCTGCACCTGAGTTGGGTGACTGCCTTTCCCTCAACTGTAAATTTTCAGTCACATTATCAAGCCATTGCCTGCTTCTCATTTTTATTAAGGAGTATGAGCTGCTTGAAGTTTTTAGATAAACATAATAAATACTTATATATACCAAATTAATCATTTTGTTCTTTGAGATACCCCACTAAAAAAGTTTAATACACATTGCTTTCAGAAAAAAATTGGTGTTCTAGTCAAACAAAACTTAAAGTGTATAAATGGAAAAAAAAAGTGATAGAAAGGGAATTAATTTTTTTGATAGCCTGTGATGTCTCAGGCACTATTCTTTATTTGAATTACCTTACTTAAATCCCACAACAATCCTGTGAAAACCAAGGGATTGTTGAAACCAAGGATATTGCACTCATTATAAGTGCAAGAAATGAAATTTTATCCTAGATATAAGTACCTATGTATTCTGCTTTTCTAATACAGAAGTACTTTATGGGTATTTCAAACACACTATTTCTCTTTAGTATCATCATTTTTTCAACCAACAACATTTACTAAAAGCTGGGTACATACAATGTACTATGATAGGCAACTAGAAAAATGAAAAACTCTGATTCCCATCTTCAAAGATGGGAATTTAACTGGTGAGAGAAGACATCCAACCCACATCCTCAATAACCATGTCAGTCTATAGAACAGAATGTGGGACAAATGGAAATAAAGAAAATTCAGTCCGTATGCATATATGGAAAACCTTCTGAAGGAGGAGGCAATGAATTGAATCAGGCACTTAAGAATGGGCAGGAATGCACCAAGCAGGAAGAATTTATCGCTGCCTTGTGGTGTGAACTCAGTAGAGTGCATTCAGGGGACAGCAGGAAGGCTCCCCACACCAGAGAGGTGCTCAAATCAAAGAGGAATGAGAAAGCAGAGGGTATGACCAGTTTGACCCAGGTTGCAATGCTAGGTGAAAAGTTTGGACTAAATGATATAATACAACAAATTTATGAGCACTTAAATATCATAATATTTTATAATATTGTGGGGCCAAAGGGGACAATAAGTGATGATACATTTGGAGGATAAGTAGGGCAATTGGGGCTTGAGGAGATAAAGTCTGGTTCAGGAAAATGATAATATGCATATAAAGGGGGTTGGGAAATAGAATCCAGGGTCTCATTAGATCTGTGAGATCCAGTGGAAAGTTTCAGTGATGATTGGTTAGTCTGGAAAACTGGTTTTGCAATTCATTTGATTTTACAGGAAAAGACATCTTTCCTGATACAATTAATAATGGTGTTCACTTGTGTAATGGAGACAGAGAGAGGAATCATTG
>NW_005370908.1:992275-1008292 GCF_000412655.1 Myotis brandtii | reverse complement strand
TATATATATACTTTATTTATATTGAAAACAATAAATGTTCATGAATTTTACTAAAATTTGATGCAATTCCAAGCCTTTCTTTGATGGATATGTCATCGGGGTTCTAAATCATCTTTCTAGTATAAATCACACATTTAGAGCATTATTTACAATTTCAGGTTGCTGTTTTCTTTCAAGTGAATAAGAAAGTTTCAAAACAATATGATAAAAAATTTATCTACATTGATTTTCTCCCAATCTCTCTTACTTTACCACTTTCAACAGCAATCATTTCAGTGAGTAGTTTTATTAAAATATTCTGAAGCATTCCTTTTAGTTTCCAGAAGAAGATACCTTTCTTTTTGCACTAATATTTAATTGATTTATATAATATCTAACTAAATTACATACTTACAATAACAAATACAACTAGCATGAATAGGTTTAGATAAAACACAGCTGACTCTTGGTTCAAAGATGACTTGACTTGTGATCACAAGAGTGCATGGGACCCTAGAGCAAAATTGCCAGATGAAGCCGGAGCTTTTGGGAGGCTCCAAATAGCAGTCACTGTATTTTATTCCTAGCATGCAGGCATGAGACAATCCAGTAAGCCAGACAAGTAGAGCTTGGTGAAGAGCTTGTGTTATTACACAGAGGACACAGTCCTCTAAATGCTAAATAGTAACTAACATTTATCATGGTTACTACAAGCATTAAAATGGAACCTGACATGAAGTATTCCTCATCTTACCTAATAATAGACAAACATGTAAATTGACCGTACCTTCAGTACACTAACCAGCCAATCAGGGGAGTATGCAAATTAACCCAACAAAGATGGCAGTTAATTTGCATACATAGGCTCCAAGCGGTGGAGCGAAGACTGAAGGCAAGCAGAAGCAGCAAAGACGGAAGACGGAAGGCGGCTCTGGCTGGAGCAGCAAAGACGGAAGGCAGCTCCGGCCGGAGCGAAGGCCTGGGTCCCGGGTGCTGGAGGAAAACCGGTGCTGGCAGCCAGGAGAAGGGAAGGCCTATTGCACGAATCTCTTCATGCAACAGGCCTCTAGTTTTATAATAAGAACATAGCTTGACTTTAAACATCTAGACCTTCCATATTTTCTTTTGGGGAACTGTCAGTACAAAGTGGAATAAATGTCAAGTCTCACAAGTTTGAAATTTGTAGTGAAATCAAGGCAGGAAGTAGATACAAAATGAGATAGAACTTGACATTATAAAGTAAAAAAAAAATTTTAATGTATGTAAGCTATGCTTTTATTCATTTCCCACATACTTTAGAGGCTAGTCCAAATGAACACCTACTTATTTTTTGAAAACCATAGCTTTCCAACATTTATAAAATTATGAAGTTGTTTCTTTTTAAGAACCACTTCAGAACATTTTTAACAACTTTCAACAACAAAAAATAAATGCATCATCTTAATTTCCTAAAGTGCAGTTAAGCAAAAAGTTATCATGCATTTCCTTAGAGTCACCAAATAAGCCTATAAAAGCAAAGACTATAATGAAGCATAATACCCCCAAGTTTATCCTTTAACATGATGACCCTATATCTATTATCTCATCTTACTTTCTTTTAAGCCCAAGACTCTCAGGGGTGTATCTGAATGGCAGAGTCTTGGTCACCTGCAACTCCCTAGCTGCATGGTTGGCTGATTTAGTTCCTTGGTATCCCAGTCCATAAATTAGAAATGACCCCAGTATAAGGTGTTAAAATTACAGATTATGACAACCAAACACTATAGCTGATAATCAAATCATACTATCACATGCCAAAATAAATTTTTTTAAAAAGATGAAGGATCTAATTGAGAATATTTCAACTCCTTATCTTAAAATATAGTCAAATTTAACACAGTAAATTGTCTGGAAAATAAAATTCAACAAAAGAAACTTTAAGTGTGTTAATAATTGAAGATTATCTCCCCCATAGTTTATCTTTTGAAACCCTCTATGTGATAACCATGTCATATCTAGTCTTCTATAAATTGATTGATTCACAGAAATCTGTTTTAGTGGGTATTTTTCATTTAGTGAGCATTTGGAGAGCCATTAACAGCTTTTAGGTCTCTCCAATTTTTAATTATGACAGAATGGGTAGGCATGCAATGTAACACCAAAACCCAGTAATACATTACTTAGATGACACTGTACTTAAGAAGAAGGGGAGTTTGGAGCTGAGTACTTTAGCCGATAAAGCACTCATTTTTCACCTATCGGACCTCAGTTCCTGTTGTCTCTGCTTCCTTAAGTAAAATTAATTTTGTTACGTCAACCATGCTACCATTAGTTGATAATCCAGGAGGCAATAGGTGCCTTGCATATTTCATGTTTTGTTAGCTTCATGGTATTTCTGAACGTGGGCTAAATAATAATAAGACATTTCAGATGTGCTTAGCGATCTACTAATTTTAGTTTTAGTTCATAAATTGCAAAAGCTTGGTACATGTTAACAGTTTTAAACAGGACCAGTGAGACACTTGGGTGATTATTCCACTCTCTGTGAGGGCGGAAATATTGGCAGTTTTAACGAATGTGTCCCAAGTTCAGATTGAGAATTCATTTGTGTTTCTAATATTAATTCTGAGGATATAGAATACTTTGAGATTTCTAGTGTTCTGTGTTTGCCTCCCACTCGGACCTATAAAGCCCCCAGGTTAAGGATGAAATCCCAAACGTCTAGTGGCGTGCTTAGCATATAGTGTGCACTTAAAATATGAGGAGAGCAAGAGGGGTCTGATTTTTATGAGGACCAAATAAACCCACTAGGGACATTATGAAAGATGATTTGGGAATTAATGATCAGACTCCAGGCTATAGGAATTAAGACTCTGAAAGGATAATAGAAGAAGCTTTCTAGAAACACCTCAGATAGGCAGAAAACTGCAGAAATAAGAAATGACCAGATGTCTGAGGCAGAGAGTACACTACACTTTTAGGTGAATGCTTTCAGGTTCTATTCAAATGTCCTCCAACTCAGAATTGGAAAAATGTAAATTCATTGAGCAAGGGACATCAGGAAACTAAAAAAATGAGATCACCCTTCCGGGACTCTTGAACCAGTTGTGCTATAATCGAGGAAAGAAAACTCAACTGTGAAGCATGTGGGGACTTCAATAAGAAGCTGGGAGGAAAGAAGAAATCCCCGGGATTTGTCCTACCTATATTCCTGAGTGACAGGGCTGGTCTAGAGGAGTGAGTATGGCTGGCATACCCAGTTATAGTCCTTACACTTGGGCTTGATTTGGAGATAGTGTCACTCACCAAGAGGGTCTAGGCTGGCTGATGGGTAACATTAGCAACCTGTCATGGCTGACAAGTGACTGAGTGAAGAGAAGTACCATAGGCAGGAGCATGAAGAAGTGAATTACCTCCAAGGAGAATGTGGGGGCCACTTGGGCTCTATCTGGGAATGGGGATAGCTTTTGGAGGAAAAGTCCAAGGTGTTTCTGGTCTCAGATCCGAAGACTGACTATATTATTATTGTACTGGATTTATTCACACTACAATTTTACACAGATTTACCCACACTACAATTTAGATGTACATAAAAATGGAGTTAATTGAGGTGCAGAGAAAAGGTATTTTTTCCTGTTTCTCATTCAAATTTCTGGAGCAAGATTGTCCTTAGGCAGCTCTAAACCACTCTGAAACATGACCACATCAAAATACATCAGGTCGTTCCCTGTGGCCAGGCAAAGGGAAGCCTGGGTGTTCAGCTTCCTTGGACTGCTCCAGATCCTACCTAAGCATTGGCCTGGATGACACCCAGACGTTCCCATTGAGTGCAGCTGGGCAGGTAGATGACTTGACAGGTAATATATGTATTTTTGGACCTGCTTTGGGTGAAGGTGAGACGATACTACAGAAGTCAGGAGAGACAGATGGAGAATGGGGAATGTAATTGGCTTTTATATATGCTGCCATAGATTGTCTTGGCCTCACTCATCTTCCTGCTCATGGAAGGGACTAGAAGTTGACATCTTGACATCAGAGCTACTGCTTCTTATATCCCAGAAAGGAGACAGAATTGTCCTTCAGTGTGATTCAGCAACACTTAAATAATGCTGTTAGGATAATATACAATGAACATAATGAATGTTATATCTGAGGAGCCCCCAAAATAAAAGATGACTGTTTAGTCACTGAAATTTTGAAATAAGAAAATTGTGCTTGCGTTTGGACTATAAAATCAACTCTTCTCTTTATCTTCTCTGCATATAAAATAAATCTCAATCTACTTGTAATAGAAGCATTTTCACTATGCATATTGCCCATTAGACATAATTTAAGTAGTGAAGAGCAATGGTAAAACTGACGTCATCTAAAGTAAGTTCCATAAAAATCCTGGAGGTTAAGCTTTGCTCCAATGTTAAAGTCTACTTTTTTATCTTTTCTGATTAAAGTGAGGACGCATCTTTAGGGACAACATGATGATACAATAGTGATTTAGAAGTTAAAAATTTAATAGTGCCCTATTCTGTTTGGCCTATTGGATAGAGCATTGGCCAATGGACCAAAGGGTCCTGGGTTTGATTCCAGTCAAGGGCACTTACCTTGGTTGTAGGATCCTCCCCGGCCCAGGCCCTGGTCAGGGCTTGTGCAGGAGGCAACCAATCGATGTGTTTCTCTCACATTGATGTTTCTCTCTGTCTTTCCCTCTCTCTTCTACTCTCCCTAAAAATCAATGGAAAAATATCCTCGGGCGAGGATTAACGAAAACAAACAAATCTAATAGTAATTCTCATCACTTTGTGTCTTAAAATATGCACTGCTTAGGGACATAATTAGCATCTGGTCAGCAGGAGAACAGGGAAAAGGGTGAAGTGAGTGAGGCACCCTCCTCCTGGCCCTGCTGATCAGGAGGTCAGGTAAGTGACACAAGGTGGGGACAGCCCTGTCTCTCTTAAACTTTTCAGGTGATTATTGTCACATTTAGTTAACTGCAATATACAAATCCAGGAGATACAGGTTTTAGAAGAGTGGTGTGACCAAAAGAGAAACAGTATCCCTAGAATTGATTGTAAGAGGTGACTTTTAGGAAATCAGAGAGAATTAAAAAGGAATAGTTTAATTCTTGAAAACTTTTCTGTCATATTTGAGGACATGAATATTTATTGAAAGAAAAGAGAACACTAGTAAAAGTGACTCTGCTAAAGAGTGTAATTCCCCTAAATGACAGTATCCGTATTTTGAACCCCTTTTAGTGCACTGTGTCCAAAATAATTAATAACCCGGGAACTGTGACAAATTTTGAACTCTGAGAAGAGAAAAGCCCTACATAAATTCATGAGCATTTTCCCCCTCTATTGTTTACATTACGCTTTCCAATCTCTCCAATCTCCTGTTGACTTAAATTAGGTGGCAAAGGGATATTTGATTATGTTAAATTTCTGCCCTGAGGTTAATGAGTAATGTTTGTGATCTGAAACAGGTATATTATATTGATAGTGTCAGGAATGCCTCCCACTGTGCAAAAAAGGTGTCAAAATGCCAATAACCAAGTGTGTGGTGAAGGTCATAGGGACTATATCTGGCCACTTGGTGGGCAGATCATAAACTCTTAATAAGTGGCACTTGGGCTGGGAAAGCCTCATAATTTGTCCACACATGTCTTTTCTTCTATACCACCACACCCCATCAATTCACAGCCTACGGCTTTAAACATTTTCACGAGCAAATCTCAATGTATTTCTTTCTAACTCCCCTGCAAATAGGTGATAAAGAGAGGTATCTCCTTTGCTTTCAAAAGTCTAATTATTTTAGACCTCCAATGCAGTTTATCCATTTTCGTCTTTTAAAAAATAAATTACACATATGAATGAGTATCTTTAAAATGACGTGCCCTTAGATTACAGTCATGTGCCGCTTAAAGATGGGGATACATTCTGAGTAATGAGTCGTTAGGTGACTTTGTACTTGTGTAAACATCCAGAGTGCACTTACACAAACCTAGATGGTACACACCTAGGTTTTATGGTATAGCTCCTCAATGGTATTGCTTGTAGGTTATAAATTTATACAGCATGTTACTTTACTGAATACTGTAGACAACTGTAACACAATGGTAAGTATTTGTGTGTCTAAACATATATAAATATATAAATGGTACAGTAAAAATACAGTATGAAAGATAACACATGATACACGTGTGTAGGGCACTTAGCATGAATGAAGCCTGCAGGACAGGAAGTTCCTATGAGTGAGTCAGTGAGTGAGTGGTAAGTGAATGTGAAGGCCTAGGATTTGACTGTCCACCACTATAGACTTTATAAACACTGTACACGTTGGTTACACTAAATTTATAAGCCATCACCAGATTAAATCAAGCACAAGAGAAAATGATGCAATCTAGGTTCCCAGTAAACACAAGATGTATGAAGCTGCTGTTGCACAAACCCGGCATACTGCTTTACAGCAATTTTACTTAATAAGTAGAAAGACTACACTCTAAAATAATAATAAAGAGTACAGTACAGTAAATACATAAACCAGTAGCATGGTTGTTTATTATTCTTATCAAGTATTGTGTCCTGCACATAACTGTACGTGCTATACTTTCATACACCAGAAGCACAGGTTTGATTATACCAGCATCGCCACAAGCTCAGGAGTAATGCATTGCACTAAGACAATGAAGAGGGCCACAATGTCACTAAGCCATAGGAGTTTTTTTGGCTCCATTAAAATCTTAGGGGACCAAAATGTAGTTATGCGGCACGTGACTGTATCTGTTTGTATTTAAATCTCCCAATTGCCACAGGATGAAGCTCTGAATCCTAATGGCCTGCAGATGCAGTTTATGGAATTCCTAATCCGTTACCTTGTTGAAAGATACAAAGACTACCCCATGTGTCTGGCTTTAGAATAGATTTCAAAATTTTGTGTATTTATTTCCAAACTAACATTCATGATTAATTTATAAGGATTTTTCTTTCTGTCTGTCATTCCATGTGTATGGAGTGCCTACTATGGGCAGGGTAGAATTCTAGGATTTGGGATATTAGTAAAGAGAACAGACATGTTTATGAACCTTGTTTTTGCATAATTTGCAAAATTCTCGATTGGATTTGGCTAGTTTTATTTACATGTGAACTATATCTCTATCACTGGAATGCAGTGCAATCAGGAACATTTATAGTTAGTTACACACTGTGATCTTTGTGTGAGAGAAGTTATGATAATTAATCTCATTCTCCTTGTATAGCAATTGTGCCTCGTGTATCTTTACTCATCAGAAGTTGAAGGAAACAACCCTTCCTGCCTTTCCTCCACTCTATCACCTGCCAGTCAAATAATTAATCTGCCTACCACATCTTGAATAACTATAATTCAGAACCTCTGCAAATCACATCTGGGACAATGGTAGGGAAAAAAATCATAAAAAGGGAGTTTCTTGTAACCTCTTAATGTTCTACTTTTTCTGTCTCTGGCTTCCTTTTTTACTTTCATCAATGTTGTCATTTGCCCCTCTTTTAATTCGCTGGGGACAAAAATGCCACGTGTGTTGTGGCATGTAGAACTTGCATTTTCAAATGGAGACTTTTCTGGTTGCCCTGTTGAACTCAGGTTATGAATGGCTCCTGCTGGTGGCAGAATACAGCTGTGGCATGTGTTAGGTTTTCCTGTTGGATGCTTTGCAGTCCAATCAATATTCCTCATTGTTGGAATTATGTTTGTATTATAAGACATAAAAGATTTGAGTCAAAGGTTAGAGGGCATTTATGTGCAATTCTTATCCTACCATGACTGAAGAACTTTTTTTATTTTCAGATTCATAATTTTTGATGAATAATGTTTTTTTTTCTCCCTGAAAAATGTGTTGTTATACTTTGATTTAAATTCTCACACATACTGTACAAATGAGTTTGAATCATATTCCACTCCCCTTTCCAAGAGTTTCTTTGCTGTTGGTTATGCAGAATGTCAAGGGAGTTGTTAATCTTTTAATGTAAATCTTTGGGAAATGGGGTTTCTTTAAAAGCAACCAGATTGTGAGAAATGTTTTATATTTTTTAAAAGGAAATTTAAATAGTTGTATCTCTAAATAATAAATCTTTGTCTTTGTAGGAAAAGTTTAATTTTTCTTCCAAAAAGATAATGTATAATATCAGCTAAAGTATTACTATTTAGAAAAATATATGCTGAATGATTTGTGACAGCATTGTTACCTTTTTGTTTCGTTTTGGTATAAACATACTAGAGAT
Organism: Myotis brandtii; assembly: GCF_000412655.1. Taxonomy (NCBI): domain Eukaryota; kingdom Metazoa; phylum Chordata; class Mammalia; order Chiroptera; family Vespertilionidae; genus Myotis; species Myotis brandtii. Next base: position 1,000,085 of record NW_005370908.1, on the reverse strand, counting down.
ACAACTTAATTTCAAGGAAGGTTGTGATATTACCTAAAGAACTAAATAAAAGCATACATAAAATATAATTTTTGTTGTTGTGTGGGTGAATAAGAATCAATTACATTAGTTACTGAAACCACATAATCAGAGAGGTATATTTAATGAGTGAATTTTTATTTGGGGGATTCTGGAATTTATCAAAGAGATTTAGTAGCTTTAATAGCTTTCCCACAACATATAAATCTAGTATAAACATGTATAAAATATTCTTCAAGATGATATTCATAGAAGTAATTGCCACAGTTTGTCTTGTTTCTAGTTTCTGATTTTCAATCTTCAGTTTTCACCTTAACTACAATTTCAAATTAGCTATCTCACTGAAATAATAGCCCACGTCAATTAAAATCTGTGTATTCACAACACAGGAAGCTGAGCTACTGATGAAGTGAAATTTTTTTTAATTGTAGCACATTATTGATTTCCCTAGTACATGGGAAAGTTACAGTTTAATTAACTAAAACAGAGACTAAGTTGGCACAAACTCAATCAGTGGGAAACCTGGCAACCAGCACAGATAATTATAATGCGCCAAATGCAAAATCACGTTCCTACTTTGAAGTTTTGCTAACAAGGCACATTGCTAATTCTTGAGGGGAAGGGGTTGTTGAGGTGGGGGTCTCTTCTAAAGCATTTGGATGTGAAATAACTTTATGATAGTATTTGTGAAAAGGCGCCATGTTGTTGTATATGTTCACATAGCATTACTTAACGAATAATGTATATAATAATTATATATTGCAACAAAAAGAGCAATTGAGAAAAAGCAGTCATTGAATTGTAAGAAACAGGTTTTTAAATATTATTTATAAAACATTTAGAAATGAACAGATTCTTACCTAACATTTGTGAACTTTAGTTATCTTAAATTATCTCTCTTTTATTTTTTGGTACTTTGTATTTATTCTAATTATTTTTATTTACTGAGTTATGGAAATATTTCTATATTACCACCAAATTAATGAGACCACCAGGCTTCTATATAAAGGCACATTATGAAAGTCAATTTTGTTGACTTAATAACAGTGAAAAATGGCAAATATAAATTCATGTTGCCTTTGGGTACATTAAAAGTAGGAGAGAAACTTTGTAAACATGTCCATATAGTCATAAAAAACATTTTATCACACTGCATTATTCTGTTCAAGTAGTATCTTTCCTACGTTGTATTAGTATATCAATAACATGTATTTTCAATAAAATAGACTTATTTTAACTGTTATGATTGGGGATTTAAATTTATAAATTAGGAACACTATACAAGATTTCTCTGATTATCATTCCTACACTAAAATATAAAAGAAGTAGCAAAGAAAAAGTATACACTTAATTCAAAAAGTACTTATTATATCTCTACCATGACCAAGAACTGCCCTAATTGTGGGATGCAAAAAAGTGTAACAAGTGATAACTGTTATCAAAGACCTTACAATTCGTTAGTAGATAAATTATGCTGCAGTTGAGAGGATGGTGTATTGAAACTTTAGAAAAGAAAGCTAGTATTGCTCTGGTATTTAGGAAAGTCTTTAACCCGGAAGGAATAAGGGCATTTCAATTAGTAGAAGGAACAAAGATGGCAAGACCAGACCAAGAACTTGTTTAGGGAGTTGATATGAAGAGCCCCTGGCTTGAATAAGGAAACAGTGGAGGGAAGTAATGGGACACAGCATGAAAAGGAAAGCCAGTTTTGGTCAAATTTAGAGGGCTTCAAATACTTTTATAATATGATAATTTTTATATTCTATACCTAGGCGATTGGGCTATATCCCTTAAGACTTGGGAGACATTGAACAACCAGAGGAATACAGTGTTTTGAAAAAAATTTAATCCAACGTTAATACTTAGGATATATTAGTGGGAAAGTTAATAGAGGCAAGAAGGCAAGAAGTTAAACAAAATTTAAAAATCAGTTCCTGAGTTGCAGTAGCAACATTTCAAGTGCTCAGAAGCTACATATGGAAAATGTAGATGGAGAACATTTCCACCATTATAGAAAGTTCTACTGAGCAGTGCTGGTATGGAGAAGAGGCCAATGGCATCAAACATTAGAGGGAAGGAAATCACTTAAGGGCTATTTCCATAGTCACCCAAAGAGCTAATAGGGGTCTGATGTAAGGAGGGTGGCATTAGGAATACAAATTGAATGAATAGAGGCAAAATCAAGGTATACCTTAAAGGTGATGGGGAGCTATTTGTGGAATTTAACTAATTCATAAGCCCACCCTCTCTGAGAGTAACTATTTAAGAAACAGATACAAGATTCAGAACCAAAATGTTAGCTAAATTACTAAAGTAGCAGAATTGAAGAATATATTTTACCCTATGTCTAGATTTTAGGGGCTCTACCCAAGAAAGAGTTTGCCGCACTAACGGAGTGTAGTAGCCAACCTCCCATACCTTCTGATATCCATGCTTGCTTAGTTCCCTCCATTTTAAACATAGTCACCCAAAGAGCTAATAGGGGTCTGATGTAAGAAGGGTGGCATTAGGAATACAAATTGAATGAATGGAGACAAAATCAAGATATACCTTAAAGGTGATGGGGAGCTAATTGTGGAATTTAACTAATTCATAAGCCCACCCTCTCTGAGAGTAACTATTTAAGAAACAGATACAAGATTCAGAACCAAAATGTTAGCTAAATTACTAAAGTAGCAGAATTGAAGAATATATTTTACCCTATGTCTAGATTTTAGGGGTTCTACCCAAGAAAGTTTGCCACACTAGGGGAGTGTAGTAGCCAACCTCCATACCTTCTGATGTCCATGCTTGCTTAGTTCCCTCCATTTTAATTAGAGCTGACTTGTGTAACCAATAATATGCTACAGAAATGACTGTGTAACTTCTAACTTGGCTAAAAAAACATGGACACTGAGGCACCCACTTTCCTCTCTCTTGCGTTGATCATTCTGGAAGCTAGCCACACAGGAAGGGTACTCCAACAGCCGGATGGAGAAGTCCACATGGCAACGAACTGAGGCCTCCACCAACATCCAGTTCGAACTTGCAAGGCATGTGTGAACAGACTCTCCAGCCCCAGTCAAGCCTTCAAATGATGGCACTCCTAGCTGACACTTTGACATAATCTCATGAGAAATCCTGAAACCAGGCATAAACCAGATACCTAGTTAACTGAGGCCTCCACCAACATCCAGTTCGAACTTGCAAGGCATGTGTGAACAGACTCTCCAGCCCCAGTCAAGCCTTCAAATGACAGCACTCCTAGCTGACACTTTGACGGTAATCTCATGAGAAATCCTGAAACCAGGCATAAGCCAGAAACCTAGTTAATCTATACTTAGAATTCTGACACCACAGAAACTGTGATTTTATGTTTATTGTTTTAAACTGCTTCATTTTAAGTAATCTGAGTTACGAGCTCTGTCACAAAACGAATTAAACTCGTAAGTCAAGGCCCCACTGTACTTAGAATTCTGACACCACAGAAACTGTGATATTATGTTTATTGTTTTAAACTGCTTAGTTTTAGGGTGATTTTTTAAAATATATTTTTATTGATTCAGAGAGGAAGGGAGAGGGAGAGAGAGATAGAAACATCAATGATGAAAGAGAATCATTGATCGCCTGCCTCCTGCATGTTCCCTACAGAGGATCGAGCCCACAACCCAGGCATGTACCCTTGACTGGAATTAAACCTGGGGCCCTTTAGTCCGCAGGCTGATGCTCTATCCACTGTGCCAAACCAGGTAGGGCTTTTAGGGTGATTTTTATGCAGAAAGTTGTTCTTTATACAGCTGACTCTTCATCCAAGGATGTAAAGAAACAAGACTTTTAAACTTATTCCCTCCACACAGTCAAGACGTATGAGCAAATAGACATCAGAGTCTTACTACTCACACCTCTGAGATAAATTAACTCTCCTCTCATTAAGGCCTTAAGGGACAAGTTTTGCAGGTATTATTATTTTTTAAAAATCATGTATGGAAGCATGACACCAGCTTCCCAAACTTCAGTGACTAATTGTGGAACATCAAATTGAAGAATGAGGCTAAGATGACTTTGGACACAGCTTACACTTAGACAAAGATGGACTTTACAATAGCATTTCTGGGGGTTCTACTTTTTCCTATTCAAGGAAAAGACTGTGGATGAGGTATGGTGGACAATTTAGGAAACATACTTCACAAGCTGACTCTACTTTTGATGGAAGGTGATTATTTCTGCCTGTGTATTTAATTATTAGTATTTCGTATTTCTACCCATAGTGTTGGCTACAGATATGTTATTTTCATTAATTCATTCAAAACATTTTAATTTATTTTTAGAAATGCTTGAGAAACACTGACACAATTTCAGTTCCTTACTGTAAAACTTATTTTAATTAGATTTTACTTTGATTATATAATGTTAATGCCAAAAGCAGATTAGAAGTTAACATGTATTTGAATATAAGTAATAAAAAAATTACATCATAAAAATTCAAATGAAGTATTGTAAATCAAAGACTTTTAATAGGCATATTCATTGAGCCCCTATGTTAGACAATTTTCCTCAAACCCACATCACTGAATTCTTGGAAAGAGAATTTAATTTTGTGTTTCTATTTTCATGATAATCCCAAAAATTAATATATACATATACTGGACAATGTAGATGACCAATTATGTCTGACTATGGCTGCTCAAGATCAGTTCTCATGTTTGTGCATGTGTTTACAATCCCACTTACATTAAGTGAAGGCCAAATAATGTGACAATGTGCTGTATGAATTAAAAAAAGCAACATTTTTAATGTAGAAAAATGGGATGGGAATTGAATAATCATAGAATAATTATTACTTAATAATCATAATTATAGACAGCAAAATTGGCTGGCCAAACCCCAACAAATAAACAAATAAAAACCTGACATTGTGGCATTAGGTACCATATTTGAGTTGAATAGACCTGTTGGACAGATTCTTTTTTGCCCAATTTGCAACAGTTAATTGGCAGCAAGTATAATGATAAATGAAGAGTGAAAATGTTTCTGTTAGGATCCAGAAATAATTGGTTTATATATCCATTTAATGTTGATTTCAATAACACTCAATTTCACCCTAAATTCAAGTAAACAATATAGTTTTACGGAGTTATCAAGAACTACCTTGTTAAAATTGAGAATAATTATGGGTCTCTACCTTTCACTTTATGATTGTTTTTGTAAATGTCAAATAGAATCACTATCATTTTTTATATTAAATAATGTGCCCAGAGGACTAGGCTTTTTTAAAGGATTGAGTAATGGTATGCTCAAAACAGCAGCAAAAGATAAGAAAACACAGCTTGTTTATCTGTTAAATATTGTTATGTCTTTGTTATACGTGAGTTTTCAGAGTTAGTAGATTTTTTATTTAGTAATTCAAATTTTTCCCCCTAATATCTTAAGCCATCCATTTTCTCTCCTTTAAAACTCACACTCTAATGGGGTCAGTTCTCTAAGCACAGGCTTAAAGCCATGAGAAAAGTTGCATGCGTTATGTAATAAGTTTGTTTATGGCACAATATGTCATTTCAGTTTTTGTGTTTCTTCTCACACCTAGACCGGCACTGAAAGATGCAATAGAGTAATCAGCAAATATATGACTTCAATATCAGCTAAAAGCACTTTACAGAAGAGGAGACTCCAAGGCAACCGATTTCCTATGGCAGTACTTTCCTGAGTGGACTAAGGTAATTAGCCTCAATAGGAGATAATTTTGGTTCACAGGGGTTGCTGTTGTTTTAAGTCTTGCTGGGAAATTTGGATTTTCCATTGATAGCAGTTTTAACATGTCACACTGGAGCCAGAGTGAATTAAAGTGAAGAGCTACACAGTCTAAACAAACATTCCTTCCCATTATCAGAAGCCTGACAACATAATAGCATAAACTATAGTCATGTGGCCACATTCACAAGTAATGCAGAAACAATTAAAAATCAAAGAAATGCTACATTTCCTAAACCAGACTTGAGTTGGGGTAAGCATGCTTAAAATTACCACTTTCCTCCCTTCCCACACAACTGTTGTTTTGAATTGAAAAATATAGATAGCAATGTTTATATGAACCATTCTCATGAGTAGTCTGTCTCTATCTTTTGTAAAATTAAGGTAGATCATGGTAATATTGCAACACAATTTCAGGTACCTAAACCTTGAAAATATGTGATTTTTTGGCATGCTTAATGTTTTGAAATAATAGTTTTCTATTTTATCAAAGTTTCATAATTACTGAAAAAAATTTAGAGCTACATTTTACATTTTCTCCAAGGATGTTGATAGAATTTGGTTATACTTACTAAGCAGATTTTTTAAACATGGAATGGGGTAATGTAGTTTACATGTTAAAAGTGAAATGTTTTTCTATGTATTTTTTCTTTTTTTATAAAGAGGTAATTTAAAAGAATAACCCATACACATTGATGGAATTATACTTCGGTGGGTTCTGAAGTAAAAATATTTTGTCAATAATTTAATATATTTTTATTGTTGTTTAAGGAAGGTTGCGTTAATTATATTTCAAGAAATATTTTAGGTTTAGCCCTTCTCTCCACATGTGTATGTGTGACTGACAAGATGAATTCACCTGCACATGCTTTGAGCTTAGTGACCACATATCCTTCACCTTCTAAGACCCTTATTTTCAAATACTTTGTTTCCTTAAGTATTTTTAGATTTGTCCAAATATTTTTATTCATGAAAAGAAAAATATTAGTGATCACTATAGTAAAGCATCTTTAAGAGAGGCTTTGTGGTTTCTTCTGCAGCAATTCTCCGAAAGCGGTCTGGCAAACATCTCACCCTACCCTTACCTTTGTCCTGGTTTTTGTCTCTGAAAAACAATGAAATATTGTTCTAAATTCAGAGATTGGGGTTAAGAAATAAGTGATCAGGGCATACCAAGATGCACCAAAATGAATGATGACAGGAATTCAATTTATTTTTAATATATCTGCTTTACACTACAAACTGTGCTAGGTGCTGTAAGGGATACAATAATTAGAAATAGTCAGCTCTATCTTCAGAGAACATAGAAACACGGGGGAGATAAGCTATAGAAAACTAATTACTACAAAAGGCACATTGTGAAAATGTTATAAGAACAAAAGTTCTGGGGGATAAGAAAAAAGATACAAAGTTCTTAAAAATATCCCCAGTTCATTGATCCTCAAGCCATGCCATCCATGAAAAACACCTAAGAAAATCTTGATAAAAATCCAGATTAGAACTTTCCTGGACCCACTGAATTAAGAATTTCTGGGGGTTGGGGATAGAAACTAGGAATGCATCTTTTAAAAGATCTCTCCTGATAATTTTGAGGCATAATCAAATTTGGAAACACTAATCCACATTACCTGGGTATAGGAAAATTATGAAATTTTGTGTAACTATATCTTTAGCCTTCCTAATTGTTTTGTATTTAGGGTTTATTCACACGGAACTGACACTTCCAAATTAACTTTCAGACAACGTTTATAATTTCATTCAACTATTTCTTGACATGTGCTTCCATTTTTAATGCATTCTTAGTAATTTAAATGATTTATGCATTGAGTATTGCTTGGATATACAGTATAGCTGTCAGTTCCTGATAGTCACCCTTGGAATAATGACATTAACAACAGAGTTAACAATAATCTCAAGCTCATGTCATTTGATTTTAGTAGTTATCATAGATTTTACCCTAAAGAGTGTGCATATAGAAAAAGGTATGATACTTTATGTATTGCCTGTCTTTGCAAAGTAAGCCTTCCTCTCCTCTCCTCTCCTCTCCTCTCCTCTCCTCTCCTCT
>NW_005370908.1:978468-992136 GCF_000412655.1 Myotis brandtii | reverse complement strand
TTCCTTCCTTCCTTCCTTCCTTCCTTCCTTCCTTTCTCTCTCTCTCTCTCTCTCTCTCTCTCTCTCTCTCTCTCTCTCTCTCTTTCTTTCTTTCTTTCTTTCTTTCTTTCTTTCTTTCTTTCTTTCTTTTTTAGTCCATCATGTCTAACCCTGGCTTCAGGATTATAAAATAATGAAAATTTAGAAGACATAGTTCCTGCTCTTAAGGAGTTTTCAGCCCCACCACGAAGACATAAGGCATAAAAAATGTATATATGATAAAAGATTGCCTGAGGGGTAGAGTGATCTTTTACCTACCTGAAACCTGCCCACTGTGTTTGGGGGGGCACCATGGAATAACACCCCTCTACCAGTTAGTATTGGTGAAAGGGGAAGAACCTGACCTCCATTTAGCTTAAACCTACATTTTAACAATATTTGTCTTGAAGCAAATCACTTAGCATTCTCTTCGTGTCTATTTCCTCAACAGAAAAATGGAGGTAATACCTTTCCTCATTCATAAAAATTATAGTGAGATGAAAAAATGAGATAATATATGTAAAAATTAGTTTTTGGGATTCACTGAATGTGTACAAGGCTCTGTGCTAAGTGCTTTGGTAGGTATTGTCATTCATACTCAAGATCATCTTATGAAAGCTATATATAGTGCATAAAAACCATTATTCTCCCTGTCTTCTAACAGATGAGGAAACTGAGCTTTAAAGAAGTCAAGTGAAATGAGTGCTCAGTGGAAGTGTTAAAATCTAGATTTTTCTCAATCACAGAGCGCACACTTAACACTCTTAACCAATACTCTATGCTGCAGTCTTCTTTGTGCAAAAGAAGCAATTGATTTCTAAAGTATTCGTTATTAGTTCCTTCTCTAAAATTTCCACGTGTATCCTTAGTCCTCAATGTGGTGGTGTTTCTAGAATATTACTGTTGAAATGTCCATGTCAAATGGGGGAAGAGACTATGGCTGGCCTTCTAGCCTTCTCTTTTTAGATTTGTTTATCAAACTGTATGATTTTCATATCAGAAGAAACAGGAAACATGGTACTGAGGAGATGAAGTATGTGACCTAAGTGTCCATAAGAAAGAGGTGGAAAAAAGAGTTGGCATCCACAAGCCCCACAAAATGAGATGCACTGGCTGAGGGAGCAAGCCTGGGGGTGGTTTGGGATTTGGAGAGAACTCTGCTCAATGACTGAATGCAAAAAAATGTACCTGAAGAAGATTAATGGACACAGAAAGGAGATGATTCTAAAGTGGTCAGAAACATTTTCCTTAGCTGCTCCGGTGTTGCCTCCTAACATCCAGCCTTGACTTTGTTATTATCTGGGGGGTCAATTATAGAGAAAACAAAGGTGAGAAACATAGCAAACAGCAATATCACATCTTTGGATTAGATTGAAACTATTGAAAATCATTTTTATTTTAAAAAAACCATTTTACTCAGTTATACAAAAGATCACATGGTCATTTAAAATTGGCTTGTGCATAAAGAGATATGGTATGCTGTTTGTGTATGCTTGACAAATACTTGTATTTTAAAATCATTTAAAGAGATTCTAGCAGAATGATGCACATGAAGTAAGTTAAGTAATAAAGTCACTGTCATTAAAACTTGAATGAGTTTCTAGAAATTTCTAACGTGTGTGTGTGTGGGGGGGCAATTTTGATCTGATACTCTGTCAATTAAATGACTTTCTTTAAACTGTAAACCCCTTGAGAGGAAACAATATATCTTTTTAGTTTTGTATAATACTTAGTGCATTTAGAGAGTTGAGGTGTTTTTTTTTTTAATTCAACAGTTGGGCCAATAAAAAATTATTTTAAAAAGGTATGTGTATAGACATTGCCAACGTACCATGCCCCAAAATTATATTATTGATCTTCTGCCAAACATGTTCCTCCCAGAGTTTGCTACATCCCAGTAAATGGCAATTTCTTTCTACCTGAGCTCAGGCCCAAAACTCTGGAATCAGCCCTGACTCCTCCTTCTCTCTCACATCCACATCTGATCCATCAACAAACTTTATATGCTCCTATTAGTTAGCGTAGAGGCTATGTTGCTCTAACAAGAAGACCACAAAATAGTCTTAAAGAGCTTAAAAGTTAGTTCTTTTAAGCTATAAGAGTCCTATAAGAGTTCAAGAAAGATAGTAATTGTCCTGTTCCAGGGCAGTGGCAGATCTGCCTTTCTCAACACATTCCAAGGTGCTCTAGTCATCACTATTTCCAGAAAGAATGAAAAAAACAGGAGAAACAAATACAAGACGACCATCGACCATCGTTAGAAGGATGGCTAGGAGTTGACGCATAGCACTCTACTTAATGGCCCATTTGAGAACCTAGTCATATGGACACTCCTTGCTGCTAAGGAAGCTTGGAAATGTTTCTAGCTGGGCACCCAAATGCCCAGGAAGAAGGAAAGGACAGATGCAGGACATCAGTGATCTTGGCCACAGTTTGTTTTTTCAAAATATATTTAGTCTCCAATTATTTATTATCTCCACTATGACACAACTACTGCATGACTACTGCAAGGCCTCATCATCCATCACCCAGCATTCATCACCTGGACGTTACCGCCTTTGTTCTTGCCTCTCTAACCTATTCACATCTCAGTCAATGATGGTGTTAAAATTCACATTGGATCATGGCATTTTCTGCTCTTAACCCTGAGATAACTTTCCATCTCAGTCTGAATAAAAGTATGTGGCCCTGCCCTGCTACTTCTTCAGCTCAGCTCCTATTCATAGAGTGGACCACCTGGCTCTTCACATGGCCTGTATGCTCCCAGCTCAGGGAACTTGTGTCCTCTCAGTCTAGCAGTTTCTTCCACCAGGACTCTCCAAGCTCACCCTCACCTTCATCTTGATTCAAATGGCCACTTCCTGGCAACCCAATTTAAAATTGAAATTCTTCTACCAACTTGACACTCCTTTTTCTCTGTTAAGCTATGGAAGGAAGCAGAGACTTGAACTTGGGAGAAATTACATTTTTTGCCATTCTGAGAATAACCTATTCATGAAATTAAACAATTAATTTCCTCTCTATTTGCTTCAGTTTTCTCAGCTCAGTTAAACATAAATACCTACTTCAGGTTTATAGAGATTTGGAAACTTAAATATGTGAAAAAGACAATGTAATATCTTAAAAGTATTTGCATATAGATTAGCTTTACATTTACAAACGTTATTAAAGTAAAAAGATAGGGGCTGGGAGGAGGGGGGTAAAGGAAGGGAAAATGGGAGATATCTGTAATATTATCAACAATAAATAATATATTTTAAAAATAAAGTAAAAAGAATTCTAAAGAATTTGCTTATTTCAAACAATATATTTGGATAATTTGTACAGAACAGTCCATTCTATGATGTATTTCAGTCTCTATCTCTAAAGTTGTAGTAAACCTCAAAGGTGTCTTGAATATGTTTAATAAAACAATCATAGTAAAAAATATTTTTACATGTGATGTTAAATCCTTGTAAAAACTCTATTGAGGTAGGTTCTTAGAGGGACATGTAGGATATGATTATGGCTGATTAATGATTAAAACAATAATATTTATAATTTGATAATTTAAAAATACTTCAATTCTGACACTAAAACACAACAAAAAGTTGTGTGCATCAAAATAAGTATATTTTTCTGAGATGAGTATTTACTTACATGGGATATTTCTTTACTTTTGTTCCACACTATATTATTTACTCAAGTTCAATCAACAAAGAATATCCTAATACATTTAAAGTGTAAAAAAAATAGCCTCCAAAATAATTTCCTCTCTAATAATATGATAAATATGCAATGCTTGTCAAAGGCCACTAATTCAAAACAAACTACTCCAATTTTATTTCCTAAATTAGAAAGGAAAAAAAGAACATAAATTTTTCTACATATTACCTACATATGTCCCCATAAATAAGTTTTTATATATAATTTATAAGAGTGACAAACTTAGAAAAAGAAGCAAATTATAAATAAAATGACAAGAGTTTGGAATTATCAAGGAAACAACCCAGATTCCTGCTAATTTGGTTTCAGAAGATGATAATAATGCTTTTTATCTCAAACTTGGCTCAAGCTTGGGGGAAAAATATTTCCCCAGGAAATTTTAGCCCAGCTGAAGCAATTAATTTTGTCTGACTGTATCCAGTATTCTTATTTCTCAATTTTTGCTACTCAATGCATGATCGCTAGAACACACGCATTTGGATGGTTATTCAGAATTGAATCAACAACTTTGGTGGCGTTAATATCTCTGCTGGCCTTCCACAAAATGCCCTTGTTACTCCAGAAGATGGACAAGAACCAGAATAGACATCCCAGTTTCCCAGATACAGCAATTGGGACAATTAAAAACAGTGTTTGAGTATCCACTGTTTCTTAAGACACCATGGAGGGAGCACAAATTTCAAAAAGGACAGGGTACAGGCCTTCCGGAAATAGAATTTATCATATTTTAAAAAATACCTTTAAAGAAAAAATGACATCCAAACCTCCTATTAGTTTATGAACAAGTCTGGACACATTTACAAAACTTGTTATTTCTGCAAAATTCTCACAGTGGTGGCCACAATAAAATTCTCGACAGTCTTACTTTTAACACAAACAACAGGTAATTTCAAATCCATCGAAAATAAAAATGTAAAAGCCATCTGGATGTTAAAAAATAATTTAATGGCTTTTTGTAAATCTGCTACTTAGATAAATTTTAATATTGATTATGGAAGTTTTAGGATCACCATTATTTTCATTGAGTTTTATAATGGTACTAAGATAAGTGTAGCTAAAACATTTCCAGAGTGTTCTTGGGTTTAAAGGGTCACTTCCTTAATAGATTGGGGCTGTGTCAAAACTACTTTAAAATGAGATGATACATATAGGAATACTCTGTAAAGTTAAAAGCCTCATAGAAATGCAGGACCTTGCATAGATTCTAGACCCCATTTTGGAAGCACTTAACTATAATTACAAATGCTGATAAATGATGAAGTAAGATGCCAAAAATGCTTTCATGGCCTTTTAAAAAAATTTATTGATTGATTTTTAGAGGGAGGGAGGGAGAGAGAGAGAGAGAGAGGAGATTTGTTGTTCCACTTATTTATGCATTCACTGGTTGATTCTTACATGTGCTCTGACTGACAGGGAATTGAACCCACAACCTTGGTGCATTAGGACAGTGCCCTAACCAACAGAGCTACCCGGCCAGGGCCTTCATTGCCTTTTCCACCAGTCTCACTGATGAGGAGGAATCCATGTCATCCATTAATATGGCAAGACCCTTTAAATGCCAGACATGTAACAAGAACTCAAATCTGAGGTCTCCTTTGAGCTAAGCCCCAGAATGAATGCTCTCTCACCCCCCGCCCACTTTTGGCCCTGTATAAATTAAACTTGTTTTAATAACATTCTTAAAATCATGGTAGTCTAATGAGCATAATTGTAAAAATTATTTGTCTTCCAAAAACAATTTACTCCTCCACAGCTACTTCAAAAATCAATAAGCTCCTTCTGACTTGTAGTTCTCCTCTAACAGTAGGGATGGTTTTGTTTACTTCCTCACTTTTGGGTGGGGGGCGGGGTGGATGTACAAAACTTGACTATCGGTGGAGCTTTTTATTAAGAATCAGCTTCAGACCAAAAAAAATTAGTGTGTCCTTAGGGTGTGCCCTAGAAAGCTGTCAGATACCTCTATCTCCCTCTACTGGCTAAATCATCATCCCAAATTCTGTGTTCTGGGGAGCCAAGGACAGGCATTCCCCCAGGAACAAGGCAGAAAACCAAGGAAAGCTGTTGTGGTCAGTCAGGTGCTGGGCTCCCAGTCGGGTCCTGTGCCTTGGAATTTCCTTCCCATCTTAGAAGAAAAATAAACGAAAAAGTGATTACCATAAATAAAGAGCCCTCGATGGAAAAAAAAAAAAAGTATTTTCCTTAATTTTTTTTTTTAATTTACCCAAACAATTCTTGAAGATTGAAGTACAAATGCACAGTGCTCCGTGTGCATAGAATGTGACTGTCCCTGGGATAAATAGGGAACTAAGTCATCTGTAGAATAGTCCCATCAAATCTCATGGCTGAGAATGTGTGAACATTAAAAAAAAAATCCTATATTTACCTTCTTGATAAATGCCTCCTTAGGACACGACTACCAGACGTTAGAGAAGGCAGAACCTGAGGTTCGGTATTTTAAGTGGCATTACATGTTTTCTTTGAGTTCAGAGGGTTAACCAGGTAAGTGCTTTCACATGGAGGTCCTTCCTAAAAAAATGAGGACAAAAACGATGAGCTAGCCACTTTTTCAGAGGTGGGGAAAAAACGAGTGAGAACACACCACGGCGGAGACACAGCCCTGCAGTAAGTGGAACCTTCTGACAGTGGAGGCCGTGCGAGGCAGCAGCTGGGTTCTGTCACCCTGACTGGGGCAGCCTTGTTAGTGTAGCGTGACCCCTGGAGCCCTCGCACAGATAATACCGGCACCTCTCCCCACTCTAATCTCCTACCCGTCTGAGCAATTCAGCAGGAGATAGGGGCACTAAGGCCATATTATTCTAAACAACATTTAGCTGAATGGTAGCTGGAGATTGTGACAGCAAAAGACAAATTCTCCCGGCCAAATACTTTCCTTCCCAGAAAAGTTTCCTGTGGTAGCACTTTGGAGACACAAAGATGTCATTAAAAGGGAACCCAAATGGAAGTCTCACACCAGCCTTACTTGAACCTAAGGAAACTTGAATTTCAGACAGAATTTGGGGGGGAGCTTCTTATGCTACAATGAGCTATGATAAATACCCAAACACCCAGATTCAGACTAAGCCATTCATTCATATATTTTGTCGGCATTATGTCATCTCCCCAGATATGTGTAGATAGCTTGTGTTAGCAGCTTGTATCTGGTGGCCTGAATACTTGGTGGCCACTTCTTGGAATGAGGCAGCATTATAGCCTAGCTGACAGTGGTCAGCAAACTCATTAGTCAACAGAGCCAAATATCAACAGTACAACGATTGAAATTTCTCTTGAGAGCCAAATTTTTTTAACTTAAACTATATAGGTAGGTACATTGTTATTAACTGAATTAGGGTACTCCTAAGGCTTAGGAAGAGCCACACTCAAGGGGCCAAAGAGCCGCATGTGGCTCGCGAGCCACAGTTTGCCGACCACGGGCCTGGGTCACAAATCTAAGCGACAGTGGCCAAGTCCTGCTTTTCATCCCCTGCATTTGGATGCTGCTGAATGTGTTTTCTCACAGCCCCGGGAGAAGAAAGTGAAACCTTTCTTAAACTCTTACAAATAATTTTCAGAGCTACAAGTGTCCCCTAACATTATTTTGTATTTGTATTTTGAAGTGGGAATCTGAGCAAATCGATACTGAATGTATGGAAGCATTCCCCCTCGGGTTGCTTTTTCTATTTCTATTGTTTTTTTTCTTTCAAAACATACAGCAACAGGATTTTGTTCTGATGTTCAAATAATCCAATTTGGGTTTTAAATTCTGGCAATGCGACTTATGGGAAAAAAACAAACTATCTCGCCGGTAATCTGCCATGCCTGGTGCTCTGAAATAAGATCAGACAGTGATGGGAGATGATTCTTTCCTGTGACAGGACACTGTGTTTTGGGAAAGGCTGATTAGTCTCTTAGTTTTGCCTGCACCAAAGATGAGCTGGCTTAATATATCAATGAAGATCTGTTTTCTATGTCTTTATTTTAAACAATATAGACAGACTTGTTTAATAATGATAAGATTTCCTTTATCGAATAACATTTGATACAGCATTAAAATTTATATTTCATCTGAAAAATGTATTTTTCACATGTCACCTGAAATAGGTTCATTTGATTTGTTCTCTTGATCAAAGAAAGTAAGCTCTCTCTCTCTCTCTCTCTCTCTCTCTTTCTCTCTCTCTCTCTCTGGTGTGTGTGTGTATGCGCGTGCACACACTGTGAAAGAGCTGGGGGAATGATGTTGGTGGGCAGTGGAGATGCTAATTCACTCTTATACACTAAAGTAATTCACTTGTTGAATATGCCTATGTCTTGATAGATTATAAAACATGGCTAATTATTCCATTCTTATAACATTATTCCATTCTTGACCTGTTTATTAAGAGCTATATCTTTATGTCCTTTTTGTTATAAAAACAAAAGGAAGAATGTTATGAATGGTAAGCATGCTCACTATTTCAACTTAATGAGAAGCATATCACTTTACAACTGAACTTGGTAATTTTCAAATAAATCCCTTTATTTTACTGATTCACAAACAGAATCAAGGAGATGAAATCATTCTTTTAAGTTCACCTCCTTCCTTATCATGGGAGTTCCTGATGGATCTGGTCTGCTGAATGAGTCTGTTTGCCCGCTCCACTTCAAGCTCCTGCACTTGACCATGCTTAAGCTATTCATTACATCAGTGAGTAAATAAGTGGAGAAACAGAAATACAAACATTATTCTATGGTTAAAACATATCCAAATAGGGTTATAGGAAGTGCCAGATTAAAAAATAGATAGATCAGGCCATCTGAGTAGGGCACTGTGTTACATAAATTGCTGGAATGAATCAGAAATATGATGCCAGGAAACTAGGATTTCTGCAGAACACTGTGTACATAACTATAACTGTAACTCATTCCTGCTCTAGATGAAAATTATAATATTACTTGCCCCCACAAACCTATCTCTGAGCAATTTATTTGGGCTGAGAGTCACAAGTTGGCAAGGAGTGCCAGGGATGGTGAGCTAAAAATCAGAAACAAGTAATACAAGGCTTTACTAGAAAGGCGATTTGTTATCAGATTGAAATAACTATTTAAATTGTTTAATATACTTCCTGAGACACTGTCTATCCCAGAATATTGAAAATGCAAATTGCAGAATGAAAAATGAAGATAAATAGGATTTTACAGACATGGAAGCCAAGAGAAAACATTTACATAATTTTGAACTAAACTTTGTAATTATATATAGTTTCCTATAGTGAGTAACGGAGAAACTAAAAAAAAAAAAAAGACAATGTCTGGACTCTTAAAATGTCATATTTTTAAAGGTAATAGAACACAATTTACAAAAGCAACAGTAACAACAGCATGCTTAGGAACAGGTTTAACAAGAAATATTCTAATCTTACATAAAACACAATCTAATATTATTAAGAGCAAAGCATTCTTGAAGATATAGAAGGCACTCCTGTTTCTAGAATGAGATAGTCAATATTAAGATGCCAGTTCTCTGTCACTTAATTTATACATTTAATGTGATCCCAATAAAAATACCAATGACTTTTTTTTAAAAGAGCTAGATGAATTTGTACTGAAGTTTATATGAAACAATAAATATGAAGACTAAAAAAACACTGTTGGGACTCATGATTTCTAGTATATATGTATACAGGGTGGGGCAAAAATAGGTTTACAGTTGTTCATATAGAAAATAATACAATAATCCTATCTAATAAAAGACAAAAAGGGTAATTGACCATACCTTCGTTACGCTTCCCATTGGCTAATCAGGGCGATATGCAAATTAACCACCAACAAAGATGGAGGTTAATTTGCATGCTAGGCTTCAAGCAGTGGAGTGAAACCAAATGTACCCGAAGCCTGCCGAGCCGCGAGGCCTCATGCCCCCTGGATCAGCGGAGCCTCGAGGCCTCATGGCCCTGGGATCAGCGGAGCCGCGAGGCCTGACGGCTGTGGGGGGCGGTGGAGAGAGGGGCTCTGACCGGAGCCCAGCCAGAGTGAAGGCCTGGGTCCCGGATGCCAGAGGAAAACTGGTGCCAGCAGCCAAGGGAAGGGAAGGCCTATTGCACGAATCTCTTCATGCAACAGGCCTCTAGTTAATAAATAATAATACAAGAATACACTCTGTGTTTCACACACTCACAACTGTATACCTACTTTTGCCCCATCCTGTATATGTATTTGTATGTGTACACATACACATACATGCATTCAGACATACATATATATGCTTATGTGCATGGATATATGTATGTATCATGTATTTATGTATATGTGTATATAAATAAGTGCATTTTTTTAGTTTTCTTAGAAGCAAAGACACCCAGGAGCCCAGAACTTGTCTCAAGTGCCATTACTCTCTATAAGGAACCAGGGCTTCCCTGAGAAATGTCTGATTCTAGGACTGAGGCAGAGTTGGTAAATGAAAAAAAAAAAGGAAAACCACATAATTCTAGAAAGTAAGAAAACACTCCAAAAAATAAGGAGGCATGTCATAAAAATGAAGGATCCAGCTTAAAGAGGATTCTGGAACAATTTGAGCAACAAAATAATTAAGGAGTAGTAATAGATTATAGACAATTGAAATAAATAGGAATCTGTGAGAGTCCATACCAATAATAAGTAAATAATAAATGAAGGAAGGAAGGAGTAAAGGTAAAGGAGGACTCTTGCCTAGAGTAGAATACAGACTATCAACTGTGAAGGGAGTGGTGGAGGTGGAAAATCATTTTGCAGCCAACATAGTAAAGACTGGTTCAGGCAAACATCATAAAGGAAACCTAAATCAAAGAAATTTTGATGACAAGCAGGGTATTTGCATGGACTTAAAAGTGGGTCCTGGAAAGGGGGGGGGGGGGAACTATACAATGGAAAAATCAGACAACACCCTGAATGGATAATCAAAGTTAACTCCACCAATGAGAGGCAGATGGACATGAAGCCTGGAGAAGGATATAGGGTCTTCCATGTAATATCTCACCTGAGACTGCATAACTTCAGTCTAATCTTGAAGAAACATTGACAAAAAAAAATGTGGCAAGTAAATGCCTTACTAGATCCTAGAGTAAATACTGTACTGAAGGAAAATTAATATTATATAGGACATTAGGTCAATTGACAGATTTGGAATACAGGTGAGGGATTAGACAAAAGTTAAATGTATCAAAGTTGATAAATAAATGTGATTTTATAAATGAATATCCTTCTTAAAATATATATCCTAAAGTATTATAGTAAGGGACCATAATGCACAAAATTTACTTTTAAATGACTCAGAAAAATATTATATAAATAGATGGATGGGTAAAATACTTAGGTAGATTAGCTATATTAGATGATAGATAGATAGATAGATAGATAGATAGATAGATAGATAGATAGATGGATTAGATAGATAGATAGATGGATAGATAGATAGATAAAAAGTGATAAAGCAAATGGGCCTAAATTTTAAATATAGGTGTAGCTGAGTGAAAGCTATATAAGCATTTTATGCATGAGTCTTTTTCTTACAATTTTTCTTTAAGTTTAAAATCATTTCCAAATTTAAAAATAACTTATAGACATTACACATAACTAATTTTGAATATAAAAATCTGAACATTTGATTAATAGAAAATCAATTTATTTCCCCTGCCACTAAACAAATGTTGAACAAATATTTAACAAATGTTAGTTTAATGTTTACCAAATATTGGCCTGCCTGGAGTCCACATTTCAGTGCAGCCCTAGATATTAGTGAACTTGTGAGATAGGCTGTTATTCTTGATATCACTTATACCTCCTGCAAATTGAAACATAAAACCAACAGAAACAAACTTCTGGATGAATTCTTACCAATAAGGAAAACCTCCTTGGTTATCAAAAAGAAAATGTTAAAATCCCTGAAGAAAAAGCAGTAAGATCATCTTTGAGTCATTGATAGCCAGTAAGTGAAAGTATAGAGATAGACTTGATAACCAAAGTTTGAGGAGAGGAGAGTTCAAAAAATTCAGAGAAAAATTAGATTCAACCCCAAAACATGAATTTCTGGAAGAGAGTCCAAAATGTTTGAGGAGCTGAGAAGACCTCATAAATGCAATTCTAGCTGATGAAGAATAAAAAGGGAGGTACAGATAGAATAGGATTACAATGTATAATAATTTATGACTTCACAAATTTTAATATAGGCATAAAAGTAAAAAACAACAACTAGGCATATGACAAAGGTTGAATGAAACAGGGTGGTGGGGACAGCCTATATAATAAAAGGCTAATATGCAAATTGACCGAATGGCAGAATGACCAGTCACTATGATGCTCACTGACCACCAGGGGGTAGATGCTCAATGCAGGAGCTGCCCCCTGGTGATAAGTGCACTCCCACAGGGGGAGTGCTGCTCAGCCAGAAGGCAGGCTCACGGCTGATGAGCGCAGTGGCAGTGGCAGGAGCCTCTTCCTGCCTCTGTGGCAGCGCTAAGGATGTCTGACTGATAGCTTAGGCCTGCTCCCCATGGAACATCAATCAGACATCCCCTGAGGGCTCCCAGACTGCAAGAGGGTGTAGGCTGGGCTATGGGCCCCCCCCAAGTGTACAAATTTCGTGCACTGGGTCTCTAGTATAAAAATAATGTCAGGAAGACTGAAGTTCTCTATGAAGGGAGGTTTGTTCACCATCCTCCTCCCCCCAACAATGCTAAAGGAAACAAAAATATTTCCGCTGCTGTATATGAAGCAAAAAGTTAAGGAATAGAAGATACTTTCCTCAGCCTGAAGAGTCACAGATGAGACATTATCTGGGCTGAATTTTACATATTCAGAAATAAGGTTCAAGAGGGCTTTCTACTTAGAAGGATTGCCAAGACATGCCACAAAGGTGTGGAGTTGAGAATCTTGGGACCTTGGCTGGTTCACAAGGAAGACTAAAGGGCGGAGGTGTGTGACACTCAAGGAAGAATGACGATACCTGGACCTTCTAAAGCTTGACTCCTTGTGCAGTCTGTCATGCCACCCTTATATCCTTTCAGAAAAGACAGTAAAAGGTCTCAAGAGGTGTTTCCCCATTGTGTTCTAGCTGCTATCAAAGTTTGGGCCCCCTAGGAGAAATTTCCTAAAGACACCCAAAATCCAATAGGAAGCCAAAGATAAGGTATTAAATTTGGGTTCACTGTGGCTATGATTTTTTTTCAGTAAGATATCCATCAAGCATCTATTGAAGAATATGGCAAACCCATTACAATAATGTATCTGTAAAATATACCTTCTGAATGAATGAATTTCTAAATAACAGCTTTCTGTTCATCACCCATGAGGCCCTCATCCTTCCCTTTCCCAGAAGCCATGTCTTTGTCAATATCCTGTGTGCTACATTGTTTGTTTTTAGAGATGTTAATATAGACCAGTTAAATGTTGGGGGTATGTAAAAAAAAATTATGGCTCTGGTTTTGAAAGAGTTAATCTAGAGATTTTTTTTTTCTTTCTTTTATAGAGAAATTTGCTAGTAGGGCCAGTTATCTTTTGAGGCTAGTCGTAGTTTTTTATAACACACCCATGCCATCTTTATATTTTTCAGTACACTATGATGGGTGGGAGCAAACAGGAATGAATAGTGTTTATTTTTAATTTATTCCTCCCTTAACCCTGTACATCTGTTTGGCTAATTATTAATGTAAGGGAAGACGTTTGACCCAAATCTGTAGTCTGGAGCCTTTTGGTTCCTGTGATGTAGAACAGGCAAGTGTACTTCAAGTCCACCTGCTGCACACCACAGTTTGTAGATGGGTCCATAGGGAGGTAGGTGTCTGCCTCTTTGGTAAAACTTGGGGTGAAGATGACTAACCAAATGGATTCCTGAAGAAGAAGGCAATTATTTTGAATAATTCATAAGAAACATTACTCGCATTTTCTTGTTCACTTGCTGTGCAGTCAAGAGAGAAACTTTCTAACACTTCTGACGCT